>NC_056728.1:1768016141-1768023641 GCF_019279795.1 Protopterus annectens
CACCAGAGAGGATACAAGGATATGCTGCACTCTCAGAGGAGAAATTGTGCGACCTGGCCACGTTGGAAATTGGAGCAGTCAGGCTGTCAATCTGAAGGAATGAAGCGAAGGATGAAGAGCCCCTGACGAATGCGTCAGTAGATCTGGAACTGGGTCCAGAATCCAAGGTTCCTCCAGTTGGTAGAGTCGAAGGAAGGGGGACCAAATCTGTCGAGGCCAAGATGGGGATAAATAGAATTACAGTCCTCCCCAGGGCTTTGGCTTTCTGCAAGAATTTCGGAATCATGGGAATTGGTGGAAAAGCATAAGAGAGTCCCAGGGCTAATAGTGTACGAGCGAATCCCTTGGGCTGTCCCCTGGTGGGTGATTGAGCAAAGTAGCTTCTGCATTTGGCATTCAAGGGGGTGCAAACAGATTGCCGCAAGGCTGGCCCCATCTGCTGAAAATCATCTCCGCAACTTAATCATTGAGGGACCACTTGTGCGTTATCAGAATGGCCCTGCTCAGTTTGTCCTATCACAATGGATTTTCCTGGGATATGCATTGCTATCAGAAAGCACCCGGTGGATACAGTCCACTGCCAAACTATCAGGGCCTCTCAACATAAGGGGTAAGACTTGGTTCCCCCTTGCTTGCTGATATACCAAACTACAGACATGTCGGTCTGGATCGCAATCGTCCTCAGAGGTAGACAGTCACGGAAATACTTTAACACCAAAAGTACCGCCCTCAACTCCAACACACTGATGTGCAAATGTGACAGTCTCTGACCAGGTGCCTTGGGCTATTCTTCATTGAAAAAGCCCCCCCCCCCATCCTATCAGAGAAGCGTCCGTCACCGTGGCTGATGGCGGGGGGAATAAATCAGCAACCTACTGTTACATGATGGCTGGTCAGCCACCAGTGAAGATCCTTTCTGCATGAATCTAATTATCAAGAATAACATCGGAAGTTGTTGGAAAGACCACTGGGTGAAGAGTAACCACTGAAGAATTCTCATGTGCATACTCCTCATATGAACTGCTATGAACGTTGCTGCCATAGTACCTAGTAGTTTCAAAACTTGAGGCACTGGTACTTTTTGGCTCGTCAGAAAGTCTGATACCAGTTGTCAGAGTAGGACTATTCTATCCAGTGACAATTTTACCATGGTGGTGGTGTCCAAGTCTGCTTCAATAAAAGGAGATATGCTGCGATGATATCGCAGACTTGTCAAAATTTATAGGCATTCCTAACTGAGAACACAGATAGAGTGCGAGATCCCTGGACTGTAGTTCATGCCTGGAGGTGGCGGCGAATAAAAGTACAGTTGTGTACCTACCATAAATGCAGATGTTAGAGTGTATTCACTGTTGCAGTCATTACACTTGGGTCGAATCCCAAAGCTGAGGTAGAGTGGCTGGATCTAAACAAGATTAGGAGAGGCTAGAAGGCCCTGCAGAACTGCAGTGGCAAAGCCTGCTCTGGATTTAGAATAGAGAGAGGCAAGTGGTAGTGCTTGGTAAAAGTGTGCACTGAACTCCAAGTTGCAGCTTCTAAAATGTCTTTGGTTGGTACTCCTCTGAGGAAGGCTGCTGAAGCAGCTACTGCTCTGCTAGTGAGGCCTAACGCCCTTAGACACTGATTTGTCATGTAGTGAATAGCAGAGATAAAGCAGTGGCCTATCCATTTTGAAATAGTAGCATATGCTGTAGGATCACAAGGAAAGGCTATCTCAAAACAAACTAAGAGTTGCTCAGTCTTTCTGAAAACTTTAATTCTGTCCAAGTAGAAGCGTAGCTGTCTGCGTATGTCCAAAGAATGCAAGAGTCTCTCACCCTTATTCTATGGGTTTGGATAAAAGGTAGGCAAATGAATGGTTTGGTTAAGGGCCACACTGGACATTACCTTAGGCATAAATGCCGGGTTTGTCCTCAGAGAAACCCTGTCTGGATGGAAAATGATAAAAGGTTCCACAGCCATGAGTGCCTGTAACTCTGAGACTTGTCTTGCAGAGGTTATTGCTAGGAGCAGAGCAGTTTTCCAAGATAAGAACTTTATTTCAGCTGTATTAGCTGGCTCAAAAGGCGGCAGTGTGAGTTTTTCCAAGACATAATTGAGGTCCCATGCAGGTATTGGTGCTCTCCTTGGAGGTCTTATGTTTTTGGCCACTATGAGGTACTGCCTTAGCAGCGGATGTGAAAAAATTGGTGGTTATGTACTGTAATGAGCTGTAATGAGCTGAAATGGCAGAGGCATGGACTTTGATTGATGAAAAGGATAGACCTTTGTCCAGCATCTCAGCTATTGTAAAATCTGAGGAATATTTGGTACAACTGTGTCAATTCCTTGTGCCTGGCTCCAAGCACAGAATCTTTTCCATTTTTCAGAATAAGACTTCCTGGTACTGGGCCTCCTGGCCTCCAAAATAACATCCATCACTGCTTTAGAGAGAGGTGAGTTCTGAATGGCTACATTATCCGTCATGCTGCCAGATTTAGGGTTCTGAGCTGGCTGTGCAGGATCTGATTGTTTCGTTGGGTCAGTAAATGAGGAATTAGAGGCAATGTCCAGGCTGGGCCTAGAGACAAGCTCTTTAGGATTGGGTACCAGTGCTAGTGGGGCCAGTCTGGTGCAATCAGAATCATTTTTGGCTTCTCTTGTCTGACCTTTAGGAGTACCTTGGGGAGGAGAGGCAGAGGAGGAAAGGCATATACTGTTAGGGTTTTCCAGCTGAATGATAGAGCATCCACTTTCCATGCTTGCTTGTGATGCATCCTTGTGCAGAATCTCTGTAGTTGGCAGTTGTGAGGGGAGGCAAATAGATCCATGTCTGGGCATCCCCATTTCTTTATTATCATGCTGAAGACTTGTGGATCCAGTTTCCACTCGTGGGGATCAGTGAGGTTTCTGCTTAGTTCGTCTGCCAGAGTATTTTTCTTTCCTGGCAGGAATTGTGCTTGCAGATGTACTTGATAAGTCAATGCGGTGCCCCACAAGGTCATGGCTTGTCTGCAGAGGGGGCAGGAATGAGTGCCTCCCTGTTGATGTACCACACGACTATAGTATTGTCCATCCTCATCAGTAGTTGTCCTGGATGGAGTAGATCCTTGAAAGGTGTCAGGGCATTCTGAACAGCCAGCATCTCCTTTTTGATTGATATGAATGTGACTTTGGCTTGTGGGCCATGTGCCCTGAATATATTTTCCTGCCATATGGGCCCCCAGGCATAATCCGAAGTATCTGTTATTGACTGCTTGGCTGTGGGTAGGGAGAATGGCTGTCCCTTGTTGTGGTGACAGGCCTGTGCCCACCATCGAAACTCCTGTTGCAGGCAAGGAATGAGGGAAATTAATGTTTCCAGGCTGTGACAATGTTGAGTCGAAACACTTTTTAGATACCACTGTAGTTTCCTCGTATGTAGTCTGGCATATGGAATTAGCAAAATGCAGGATGCCATATAGCCCAAAGCCTGCAGATTTTTTTCTTGCAGATAACTGGTTCTTTTTTGCCAACATCTTGAAGTGCCAATTTTGAGAAAAGAAAGTGCTAGTTTTCCCCCTAAGGGGGCTGCCAAAAGACAAGTGCTTGGAACTGGCAGAAGAAAGTCATTGGGACGGTTTCCTGTATGGCGATGTTTTGTCTTCTCTGTTTAGGCCGATATGAGCCCTGGGGCTGGGATCTGACTCTCTGTGGTCAGACACTGGAAAGGACCAATTCTTTGTAGGCCAGTTCCTGCTAAATCTGGGTGGCTGTACCTGTAAGAAATCCTTTACTGTTTGCATAGATTTCACTTTGTCCTCCATTTTCATCAACACCTTCTCTGCATTAACACCAAATAAAGTATCATGCTGTAATGGAGCATCTAATAACTTTGCTTTAACATGATCAGGCAGATTCTGTTCCTTTAACCAGGCATGCTTCCTAATAACAGAACCCGTAACTGCAGCCCTGCAAGAGGCCTCCAGAGAATCAAAACCACACTACAATGTATGCTTCCCCACTTGTTCAGTTGCATGCAATAAATCCTGCATTTCCTTATTTTCTGCATAATCAGAATTTGATAACATTTTCTGTTTTAAAATGTTTTAGCATTGACAGTAAGTATTGCTGATATTTAAGCATATGAAATTGACAATTTAAAGCCCTCACAGCCAAAGTAGCAGAAGTGTTCATAGGTTGGTACTAGGCTATCAGCCCTAGGGCCTATACAAGCCTAGCCATAACAATTCCCTGGCTATTTCTTCCCACACTATTTACTTCCCTGGACCCCTGTCTAGCAGGGTGACTGACGTGATACCCGGGGTGAATTTCCTTTCTCCCATCCAATCGTCAAGGTTCCTTTTGAAGAAGATCAAAGAGGCACTCTGCTTGACATGTATGGGCAATCTATTACAGAGTCTGGGGATTCTCTGGGTCAGGAACCTATCCCTCCAGCAGGTTTTGTTTATTGCGATGACAAGGTTTAGATCCCTGGAGCGTGTGGCTCTGAGAGACTGGGATTTCTTTAAGTGTAGCATGTCCAACAGCTCAGGGTTTGACATGGCCTTGTATGTTAAGCAAAGATTGCCTCAGAGTAGACGATATGCGACAGAGTATAGCTGGAGTTTAAGGCGGTCAGCGTAGGGCATCTGCTTTAGGCCTGTGATTCTTTTAGTGAGGTATTTCTGTGGCCTTTCCAGTTGTTGCAGATGTCTTCAGAGGTACATACCAAACAGGGCATTGTATTCTATAATGGGTCTAATGAGGGATGAGTACAGTGGGACAATGACCCCCTTTTTTCTGGATGAAAAGCCCTTAGTGATGAAGTGTGCCACATAGGATTTCCTGACTGTTTTGGCGATGTGGTTATCGAAGGTGAGACCATTCTCCACCAGTGTCCCCAAGTCTCTTATCAAACTTTCAGTGTTTAGTGTACTGCCACCTATATGGTAATTCACGGATACATGTTTTTACCCCAAAGGGGATAACTATACATTTCTTGGCATTTAGCTTGAGGCCATGACTCTGGCACCAAGCATCTGTTTCTGTAAGGCCCTTTTGTAGAGCATCCACATTATTTGGGGATTCAATAATGGCTCCTAGTTTGCAGTCATCTGCAAACTTTGTTATCCAGAGTCCCTTAGTGTTGGCCTGCACTTCAGAGACGTAGATGCCAAACGAGAGGTCCCAGGACTGAACCCTGAGGTACTCCACTTGTCTGGAGCTGGATTTGGAGTCTGCTACTTTTACAGTGTGGGTTCCATCAGTAAGCCAGTTAGCAACCCACTGGGTGATGTAGGGATTAATGCCCAGCTTAGTAAGTTTATCTAGGATTCCAGAGTGGGGGATGGTGTCAAAGGCCTTGGCAAGGTCTAGATAGGCTGTGTGAACCACCTTACCCTTGTCCATGGCTCTGGAGACAGATTCGAAGAAGTCAATCAAGTTCAGGAGACAAGATCGGCCCTTCACAAACCCAAACTTGTGCTTTTTATAAACTCCGGTCGTCTGCTGTTCCGATGGCATTATATAATTAAATCTTCGGCCAAAGTAATGAAAGGCAAAATCGAACAGACGCTTAGTGCGTTGGTTAAATCTAGCACAAAACCGACAGCTAGCAACGTTATGATCAGGGTCTAGGCAAGGAATACAATAAGAATGAAAATCCTTAGGAGGTATTTGCTTCCCACAAGAAATACAATTGTTAACTTTTTCTGATCTCGGTCTGGAGCAAGAAAAGAGTTTCCCCAACGGGGTAACTTAGCTTTATTGAAGACTTCGGATCTGAAATTCGATTTCAAAAATCTCAGGAATCGGCCGACCGGCACTTGGACTGCTTTTGCTTCAGGCACCGCACAGCAAGAAAGACTGAAGAAAATGGCGTCGGCTTCATCTTTTATACCCCTGGCACTTTGACGTCAGGGAAGAGGCGACAGCAGCCGACGCCTGACCTAGACTTTGGAATTCAGGCCGACTGCGGGTAGCCTGCCAGCAGGATAACCCAAGTGTAATGACAGCAACAGTGAAACACGATGAACATCCAGTCGTCCAGATACAGAAACACTCTGAATCCTAGATGCCTCAGGTGAGCCATAACAACTGCCATGCATTTGGTAAAACACTCTGGGGGCTGTCGTGAAACCAAAGGGCAGTGCTCAGAAACGATAGTAAGAGACTCCCAGCCAGAAACGCAAGTGATCTCTGGATGGTCTGGCCATTTTGATGTGAAAATATGCATTCTTGAGATCTATAGAGCACGCCCAATCACCCATTCCTAGAAACGATTGAAGCGTGACCATCTGGAACTTCTCCTTATTTAAAAAAGTGTTGAGTCTGCTAAGATCCAAGATGGGCCTCCAGTCCCCTGTCTTATTTGGAACTAAAAAGAAATCTGGAGTAGGTTCCGGAGCCTATCTGGTCTGCTGGGACTGCCTGGATGACTCTTCCTGCAGCCTTTGAATTTCTATGGCAGCTTGATCCCAGGAACTGGGTGGAACATCTGGGATTTTCCTTCGTACAGGTGGGGGTTCTGAGAATGGAATTACAATCTCTGGTAACAATTCTTAATATCCAAGAATCTTTTGCATTTTCTAGCCAGGCATCTGGATACAAAGACAAGCGACCCCTGAGTGCCTCCAGAGTAGGACAGTCAGGCCTTCTTTCAGGAGCGCTGGTAGGGTTTGCCAAAGAACTGATCCCAGTCACCCTGATTTTGCAGACCCCCTCTGCCGCCTGGGTGGAGTCTTCCATTATTATCCCCTCCTCTGCCCCTAGAGGGGGGCTCACTACGTGTCTTCTGAAAAGCTCCTTGGTACTTCCGGAACCACATTTTTCCTCTCTTTTGCCCTTTGGGGTACGGTCTAGTAGGGGTGGAAAATCAGACTCCTATGGCAGATAGAGTCTTTCCATCTTGCTCACACCTAGTGAGGGTCTCTCCTTGACTTTAGGCCCGAAAAGGGCAGAGCCATCAATTGTGGGTATTAACGAAGGTAGACTTGAAGGCTTCCACAAAGGAGCATAAGCGGATCCAGGAATGTCTCCTTAGAGCTATTGCGGAACCCGCTGCCAGACTCAAACCATCATCTGCATAACAAATGAGCCGTATGGACGAGTTAACTATGGAATTAAGGGTACTGAGCTGGGCTGTCACCTTATCAGGAATGCCTTCAGCTGTACTACCCTGTAGAGAATCTCCAAGTTCTTTTAGGAAATATCTTTGAAAAAAAAAAAAAAAAAAAAAAGTGTCAAATAGTTGAGCGATTGCATTCGCTGAACTAAAGCTGCGTTTCCCATAGTCCTGGAATCTCTACTAGGAGAATGGACAGCAGAAGAGGTTTCAGACATCTCTTTCTTGGTAGCCGCCACCACCACCATGGCATCAACCAGCACTCCCTTGGTAAGGAACATTTTGTCTTGGGGTGATGTAAGAAATTTGTTGGGCCTCCAAGGGACAAGTTCCACAGTATCAGGAGACACCCACACCCTTTAAGCAACCAACTCCATTAGCTCATCGAAAGGTGGAGTCACCCAGGAGGTGGAGGG
>NC_056728.1:1768028641-1768081141 GCF_019279795.1 Protopterus annectens
GAGCCAAGCTGTTAACCTCAGTGAGTGGAGGGACTGATGAAGCTGTCCCGACTGATGGGTCAAGAGATCCAGAACTTGGTCCAGGAACCATGGACCGTCCAGTGCATATTTCCGAAGAAAGGGAAACCAGACTTGACGAGGCCAGTATGGGGCAACTAAAATCATTTTGCTCTCCAAGCGAATCGCCTTCTGGATCACCTTGGCAAGAAGGGGGACCGGTGGAAAGGCCTATAGCAGGCCGGTGGGCCAAGCTTGGACTAGGGCGTCCTTGGGAATCTCCCCCGGAACTGGGGTGAGAGAGAAGAACTGTTGGCATTTCGTGTTGAGGGGGGTTGCGAAAAGGTCGCAACAAGGAGTTCCCCATCTTCTGAAAATCTGAGTTGCCACTCTGTCGTTCAGAGACCACTCGTGAGGGGAGAGAATAGTTCTGCTCAGTCTGTCGGCTATCACATTGGATCTCCCTGAAATGTGTGTTGCTACCAGAAAACGCTTGGTTGCAATCGCCCAATCCCATACTCTCATGGCCTCTCTGCAAAGGGGGTAGGATTTGGTCCCTCCCTGCTTGTTCAGGTACCAGACTACTGACATGTTGTCTGACTGAATGGCAATCATGCCCAGGGGGAGGTAATCGTGTAGTGCTTGCAGTGATAGAAGCACCGCCCTCATTTCTAGTATGTTGATGTGGAGGAGACTCTCGTCGGAATGCCACTTGCCTTGGACTGACCTGCCCAGGTAATGCCCCCCCCCCCACCCCGTCTGGGAGGCGTCATTAGTCAAAGTGGCCACTGGAGGTGGTGGAACGAAGGGTCGCCCCTGATCCAGGTTGGAGAAAAGAAGCCACCAACGAAGGTTCTGTTTGCACGTCTCTGTGATCAGAATGAGGTGACAGAGGGAGATCCTGATAAGACCACTGGACTGACAGGAGCCACTGAAGAATCCTCATATGTAACCTTGCCAAGGGGACTAGGAGAACGGTGGCCGACATGGAACCTAACAGTAGAAGGACCGTCCTGGCTGGAGCTTGGCGTTTGAGGAGCAAGGCTCGAACTTGAGACTGTAATGTCTCTATCCTCTCTGTAGGAAGATAGACCCGCATTTGCTTTGAGTCTATCTCTACTCCGATAAACCGTATGCGCTGAGATGGTAGCAACACAGACTTTGCCCAATTGAAGGTGATTTCTAGGGAGTTGCCTAGAGATATAGTGGCTGCTAGGTTTTGTAAGAGTAGACGCCTGGAGGTGGCAGTTAGGAACCAGTTGTCTAGGTATGGAAACACCTGGAATCCTAGACTTCTCAGGTGAGCAGTCACCACCGCCAAACATTTGGTGAACACCCTGGGGGCTGTGGTGAGACCAAAGGGCAGTGCACGGAACTGGAAATGACAGTCTCCCAGGCTGAAGCGCAAGTGTCTCCTGGACGCCTGATCTACCAGGATGTGATAATAGGCGTCCTTGAGATCTATGGAGCACATCCAAACACCTTTCTCCAGCAGCGGGAGAATGGATTGCAAGGTGACCATCCAGAACTTGGACTTCTTGGCTGATCGATTTAGCTTGCTGAGATCCAAAATGGGCCTCAAGTCCCCGGTCTTTTTTGGCACCAAAAAGAATTTTGAGTAAGTCCCTAATCCGGTCTGGCCTGCGGGGACCGGTTGGATGACTCCTTTTTGAAGCAGCTTTGAGATTTCGATGGCTGCAAGATCCCGTTGACTGGGTGGCGGGTCCGGGATTTTTCTGGATGGAGGGGGGGGGGGTTGAGAAAAAGGGATGGTGTAACCTCCGGCGATGATTTGGAGCACCCATCGGTCCTGAGTGATATTCTCCCAGGCCTTTAGGTGCTTCGAAAAACAACCCCCGACTGGCTCCGGAGCTGCACAGTCGGGCAATCCTTCAGGGATGCTGGAAGGTTGAGGAGCCACGAAAGGACTCACTGTCTCCAGTGTTGCGGGGGCCTCCGCCGCCTCTGGGACGGCGTCTTCCTGAAAAATTTCCCCCTCCTCTGCCTCTAGAAGGGGGATCGCCCTGCTGTGAGGAGCAAGTCTTTTGAGATTTACGGAACCACATCCCCCCCCCCTTCTAACCTTGGGATAAGGCCTGGAGGGAGTGGAAAACCGTGCCCCTACGGCAGTCAAAGTCTTACCCTCTAGTTCACAGCGAGTCAATGTGTCCTTTACCTTGGGTCCAAACAGAGAGGACCCGAAGGGAGCGTCGGCAAAGGAAGACTTGAAGGCTTCCTCAAAATGACACAGGTGAAGCCAGGCTGTCTCCGTAGAGCAACACCTGTTCCCGCCGCTCTGCTCGCCCCCTTGGCTGCATATGAAATGAGCCTCATGGACGAGTTCGATAAGGATGATAGGGTAGCCAGCTGAGAGCTAACAGTCTGGGCCAACTGCTCAGGTAGGTTACCAGAGAGGGTATCTGAACGTTCCTTGACCAGATCTCCCTGAAGTCTGGTGAAGTGCGTCAGATAATTCAGAGACCTTAAAGTAAAGGTTGCTGAAGTTAGGGTGCGCTTCCCGTACCGATCCATGCTCCTGGACTCTTTATTAGGAGGATGGACAGACGTTGAAGCCTCTGCCACATCTTGTTGGGTAGCAGATGCCACCACCAGGGCATCTACAGCCACACCTTTGGAGAGAAAATCCTTTTCGGGGGGGGGGGGGTCTGAAAGAAATTTATTGGGACGAGCTGGCACCGGTTCCACAGAATCCGGGTGCTCCCACGCCCTTCGAGAGATCAAATCCAGAAGCTCATCGAAGGGCGGAGACACCCAGGAGGCGGAGGGCTGAGCCCCGAAGGCCTTGAGGAATACAGACTCCTCAATGGAAGAGGGTTTGGACTGCCAGTCGCCTCATTGCTTCAGGATTTCCAAAATGTCCGCAAAGGAGACATCATCAGAGGACAACTTAGGGGACCCCTCCGCATCATCGAGGTCGGTGTCCGAGGTGAGAGACTCGTCAGGGGAGTAGACGTGCTTCCTCTTGCACAATCTCTTCCTTGGAGGTTCCTCCTAAGACGCTTCGGAGGGACCTCCAGGATGGGGGGAACCCCCAATGGAGGTGACCTCAGGCCCCAGGGCTCCGCTGTCTTGAGACAGGGGGACTACAAAGGAACCAGTCTCCGTGCCAAGGGAAGGTGCCGGTGAGACGGTAGAGGTGGCCAAAGAAGATTTGGCCAAAGCACTCCTCATGGCCCTGAAGGCCGGACCCCCAGAGTCCTGGGAAGGTCCGACCCCTGAGGCCACAACAGTAGACGGCACTCCCGCAGCCGACGCACCGAGAGGGAGGCTCGGAACCGAAAACATCGGTCCCGAAGCGTCACCCCCGGGGCCGACCGAGGAGGTCCGTGTACCGAACTCCGACCCAAAGGACGGGGTTGGAGTAAGAGTCGGAGCCGACCCGAAAACCTCCACCGGCTCCACCAGCACCGACTCCAAGGGTGCCGAGGCTGTTGGAGGAGGAACCAAGACAACAGGGTGGGCAATCTGCTCCGGAGCCGACTGGGCTGGAGCCAAAACCAACTTTTGGAAGACTGGAGACTGAAACAGCCTTTGAAGTACCCTATGTCCGAATCCGACATTCTCGAAGACCGAGAAGAGATCGAACGAGTTAGAGTCTACTTCTCCACCGGTTCCAAAGGACTGGGGGACCAGCTCTGAATCGTCTCGATAAATATCGGTGCCGAGAGAGACTCCGCAACTATTGCAATTTCCCTCTGAGCCGAAGTGGACTTCGGCGCCGAAGGGGAAGAGTCTGAGCGGGCAACTCTCATCGGCTCTGAAGACAGTGGAGCCGATGAAGGTGACGCGCCTCTCGAAGCTCTAGCCATCGGCTCCGAAGCCAGAGGAGTCGAGGCTGGAGGCATCGAGGCAGACTGTTCCGCCCTCGGCTCCGAAGTCCGTGGAGCCGATGGAGAAGCCTGCCGAGATTTCTTTGTGGCCGGTTCTGACGGGCTGGTCGGAGCAGACGATTTATTTTTCTTCGAAGGTGAAGAGGAAGAAGATAAAGCCTCCTCAAAAGAAGGTGTAATAAGCCCTTTTAAAATCAATTTGTTTTTCCTCTCTTGGAGGACCCGGGAGGAAAAAGCGTGACAAACGCTGCACGACTCCTGGAGATGTTTAGAGCCTAAACAATACACACACAGAGTGATCGTCCGTTATGGACATTTTGTAACTGCATTTAGAGCATTTTTTGAACCCAGATGGTCTGTGCTCTTTAGACATGTTGACACGCAATCACTACACAAAAGAAACTTTTAGTCACAAAAAATTTTCTGAAAGAAAATGTGAATTAGGACAAGACCCCTCTAACATAAAACGGGATACTTGACCAACTAGACTACAATTCTACCACAAAACTCACACTTTCAATCACGTGCGAGGGCAAGGCCCCTCTAACTTAAACGGGATCCTTTCCCTCAAATTAAAGATAAATTTTACCACAAAATTTAACTCAAACTCCGTCACACAACAACGATAGCTGTTAAAACAGCTTTTGGGTCGATTATCAAAAAATTCCTGACAGAAATTTCTTAAGAAATAAGCACTTAGCTCAGCCAAGTCCGAGACCACGTCTTTGCTTGTAAAGCGGCAAACGAGATCTGGGGAAGCGGTGGTGGTGCATCCTGGGATGTGGGATAGCTCGGCCAATAAGAGACTTTGTTCTATAGTATAGCGTGCCGAGTCGGAGCCGAGGATCGGCTCCGAACCCATCAGTACAGAATGTAGGCGAGATAGGATCACATAACATCAAGTGTTTTGGTATATTGGCAAGCTAGATGGGCATTAACGTCAGTGTTTGAAACATATGCATGTATGTGTGCGCACGCATATAAAACACAGTTATAATTCTGACTTCCTTTTCTTAATGGATTAATACAAAGGCATATAGTACATTTATGTTAAAAGTAAATTCAGCTGTACATTATGGTTGCCACCAATGGTCACATTTCCTTTGTGGACTACAAAATGCTCATGCACTCTACCACCAACTCAAGCTCGGTGGGAATCTCAACATGGATCCACATATACCAGATATACACCCCCTAAGGAATGTCAGTGCACAAAAAAAAAACGAACAAAAAAAAAACAAACAGCATCAGTGCACCAAGTAGATGAGCTAGATGAGGTTGCCACTTATCTCTTTCTGCAGTTCTGTCCAGTGTGTGTGTGTTTGTGTGTGTGTGTGTGGGGGGGGGGGGGGGGGCTTGAGAATGATAAATGCATTTACACTTTACAAGAAAAAACATTTCTGACTTCTAAATGTTAAATCTTTGATACTACATTTAAGTTCTCAACATATAAATTATACATAACCAACATTTAAAGCTTAGCATTTCAATACTGTGTTGCTGGTTATGTAAATTTGTCAGAAGTGACAACTGCCTTTAAACCCCTGACTGATCTAAAAGTTTTGTTATGAAAAGGGAGCGATAAGTTCTTCTCCTCCTCTCTGCAATAACAGCGGAAAAACGGCTCCCTCAGCTTTCCGCCTTTAATAGCAGCTTTTGTGTTCCTTACATTAGCAGAATTAATTGCCCATCCAAAACTGGCAGCAGCACCTGACAGGGTTACAGATTGATCTGTCTCTATGGTAGTACATCATGCAGGTGGAGATGAATTTCTCTGCAAAGTACGCGAGAAGTTAAGCTTAGAAAGAAAAGGAAATGAAAGTTTTAAAAGTACAAGCAGGTTTCTGGTATTTGCACAATACTGGAACCATAACGTAGGGAGGAAGAAACCCAAGGACGGAGTTAGACTGTAAGAAAGGGCAGAGTTCTTTAAAAGGAAAGATTTGCTGATACAAAATACATCGCATCTGCATAGATTTTAGATGGAGTACTGGTAAATAGTGAGAACAAGAATGCTCCCATCCTTAACACTACAGACAATACAAGGCTTACAAACAAGACACCAACTTTGAATCAGCGTTTGTATTAGAAAGCATTTTGGATAGTCCACACATCAATTTTATTTAACAAATAAAACTGTGCAAGGCGACTCATTTGAAAGCCAAGGCTGGACCCATTCCCAAATTCTTACACAAGAAAAAAAACAGGCAGGATCTATGTTCTAAAACAAAAATGGTACAGCAACCATCTCTTACCACTACACAGAAACCACATGGGACTTTCCTATGTGGATTCTGTAAAAATTGCATACTCTGCAATCCCTATGAGGTACTAAACAGAATGACAGGAGTACTGGTGCAGTATGTTTCAATTGCAACTCCACTTACAGAGATTATGCAGCTGTTTTGGGACAGCTGTCATGACTTTTACATAGGGAAAGCTACACAGACGTCCCAGAGTACACGAGCAAGTATATACAAAATATAAGCATGATGCCAATGTCCTGTTCAGGTCACTCCAAGTGCAAATCCTTTAACTTTTGATCTAATAAAAACTGGTGCTTAATGTAACATTTCTGATTAAATCTTGGAGAAAAAAAATGCCAGAGCGCTCTATGCTTCTTCCTGCAGTGTGTTTTTGTATTATCCGTTTTTGTATCATCTATCTGTACGAGACATTTGTAGGAGGAATATGGTAGGTGCCACAGCAACCTCAGGCAAGGTGTACATCTCTGGGGAGATTTTGCTCTCTGGCTGGCTGTCTTCAGGCTGGCCCTTTAACAGTGAAGACAGTTTGACAATGTGCTCGTGGCCCTCTGGCTGGCTGTCTTCAGGCTGGCCCTTTAACAGTGAAGACAGTTTGACAATGTGCTCGTGGCCCAAACAAAAATATTTTATCATGAAAGTAGTTACGTGGAATCTGCTTCCATAGTCCATACAATTTGATTTAGATATTTAACAAGCCTTAATGCCCACAAGCTACATCTCTGAAATCTGGAAGCCATGCCAACTAGCATAACACTTTCAAATTAGACATCACCCTTCATAAACTGTGACAAGAAAACAAATGATACAGATGGATGGATGAATGGATGGATGTCCCTCTTTACTACTGAAATCCTGACATCCAGTGAGAGGGTGCCAAGCCTTTAGGGGAAGAGTAATAGGCTCTTGACGCTGTGGCTTTAGCCACTTAAGGCTAGTCCCAATTGTTGACACTGACGTTTACCTTTCATTTCTTTACTGCAGTGACAACAGTCTCGAGTAAAAGATGAAACTTGCTGCTTAACCTGGAATCATCCACAGCTCAGACAAGGAGTCTCCTGTTTTTAAGATTCTACTCTTATTCAGAGCTTCATTATGCCTGGCTGTTCACCTGTGCCTACAAGATTTGTATTTCCAGATGGTTTTAGAAGCAATCCAAAACTGATACAAGTATAATTCTGCACCTGTTCTGTTTCAGTGATATTTAATAATTCTGTGCTGCATTTATTTATTTCATTGAATTTATCACGGCTTTTCAGCCTGCACTTCCGCTTGTTACTGCACTGTTCCTTAGAACAGCTTTTGCAGAACAGTGTTAAAGCAACAACCTAAGTCTTCCAAAATATTTCTAAGTTTTGTAAAGTTGTGAACATTTCTCAGGAGTTAGTGAACCTATTTCCAATGAATCTTGATATTGCAGGAATCCTTACTTCTGATCTGTCTTCGTTTTATTTCTTCCACCCACCCAATTATGGTTATATTTTTAGAACTTGGATGCAGAGTTGCCCGCCTCTACTATCAATTTTATCTAGGGCATTACTCCCAGTCCCATTCCTCCCAGTCCCATCACATCAGCTCATTCAACAGAGTACAGTGAGATCATTTGAGAAGGCCTACCCATTTAGTTTCTTAACCTTGAATTATCTTGTTTCCTCCCTTTATCCTCAACTTAAAGAAAAAATAAAAACACTTTATTCAGCTGCTTTTACTATAGGTCTCTTCCTACTTTATTTTGCTTTTGCTGCTTGTTCTTAAGCGCGCAACTGCATTTATTACTGCTTGTTGGTAACCTGATTAAATTGTAATTGTTATTCTAAGCCTCTTACTTTTGGTTTAAGTACTTGGTCTTCAAGCCAGTTATTTTACATTAAGAAGGTTTGAGGCGTCTACACTCTTGTGGGAGGACAGGGTACCCTCTGCCCTTCTGAGCTGGGAATTGCTGGGTGAAGGCTTACTGTGCTTGTTGTTCTAAGGGTCTTTAATCCGGATTAAGCACTTGGGTTCCACAGCCAGTTATTTTACATTAAGAAGGTTTGTAGCCTAGCCTTTTGAGGCAGTAGTGTGTCCTACACCCTAAGCTGGGAATTGCTGCTTTTTTTTTTTTTTTTTAAATAAACACTTATTTTGCTGTTGTGCCTGTCATTTTTCTGCACTTTGAATTTCTAGCACTACTACATTTTATAGCACAAGCTAGATTCAGACTTTATGAATCTAGAGTTTGCACTTGAGCACTAAACTAAAGCCAGGTCTTCACTGAGATGCAGAAAGATGAGGCACCTGTTTCTTCCAACTAAGTGCCTGTGCTTGTTTTTGCTCTTATATTACACTTTTAGTATGTATTCACATTCTACTGTCCGAATTATCTGAACCATTTTTTTCACACTTTATTGTATACTGTACTAGTTCAGCTGTAGCGGAGCCAAGTTCCAGGTTTGCGTTTTCTGGGTCTGTTTTGTAACTTCTGAGCATCAAATTCAAGCCATCCTTGTTGCTGAAGGCCCTTCAGCACCCTTGTGGGAAAAGGGTGTAGTCTGGGGTCCCATCTAATCGAGGGGGATTGGACTACAGCCAAGAGACAACGTCCTTATTGGCAATTTTGAGTACTGCTGCATAGCAGCACTTACCATTGGTGGTTATAGATGCAAACGTTTTGCTTAAATTTTTCCCTTAGCAGTTTGCTTGCAGTCCTCCAGAGGGTTTTCATGACTCTATTCCACTGTCAGGTGGAACACTAAGCCTAGCACCACAGGTACCAACACCTCTCACCCACTAGCCATTCCTCAAGTGCAACCCCTTTTCCTGATCATATAAATTTACCCAGCACTATGGGCAGAATTTCCCACAGTTTCTCCAGCCAGCTTTGTCGACATGGGCATCCTGAGGTAGTGTAGCAACTGCCTCTTGTTTAGACAGCTCTCTACTCCTAATCCACACAAACTCAACATGTGAGAGATGCAACTACATCAAGAAAGTACAGTTTTGTACCTACCATAAATGTAGATGTCCGATAGATATGCAACTGCAGTCATAACATATGGGTTGTCCTGCCTCAGGCAGCCCTCGGTCGGCTGGATTCCAAAGTCTGGGTCCGACGTCGGCTGATGTCGCATTTCTCTCAGACGTCAGAGCGGCTGGAGTACCAAAGCATCAGCAGACGCCATCTTCTTCAGTGTTTCTTGCCCCAGGTGCCCTCCAAGGAAGGCTGTAATCAAATTGGAAGACAAAAACAGGTTTCCAGACAAATAAGCAATAAACAGATGCACCATAACAGATATCCCCAGCTAAGAATACAGGGAGAGGAGTGGACCCAAGGCATAGAGGGGAAGGAGGGAGGGAAAACCCGACTGCAGTTGCATATCTATCGGACATCTACATTTATGGTAGGTACAAAACTGTACTACGTCCTTCAAGAATGCAACTGCAGTCATAACATATGGGTTGAATACCATAGCTTAGCTGGGGGAGGTGGAATGCTCTAAGAAAAGGATGGTGTAGCTATCAATCCCTGCAGGACTGCCGAAGCAAAGCCTGCTCTGGATCTGGAATATAAAGGGAGGTTGTAGTGTTTGGAAAATGTATGCACGGAGCTCCATGTAGCAGCTTCTAGGATGTCTTTTGTAGGCACCCCTCTTAGAAAAGCTGTAGAGGTGGCTGTAGCTCTGTTGGAGTGTGGTCTGACATTGGCTGGCACACTCTTTCCATGGAAGGAATAACAGAATTTGATGCAATGTCCAATCCATTATTGTCTGTTTGGAAATTGCTTTTCCTTGTACTCCTGGGGCGTAAGCTACAAAAAGCTGATCAGACTTCCTACTGGTCTTGGTTCTGTCCAGGTAGTAGCGAAGTTGTCTGTGAATGTCCAGGTAGTAGCGAAGTTGTCTGTGAATGTCCAAGGTATGCAACAGTCTTTCCCCTTTGTTCTCAGGATTGGGAAAGAAAGTAGGCAGTTGAATTGCTTGATTTAGAGAAACCCTAGATACCACTTTTGGCAGAAAGGTAGGGTTGGTTCGTAAGGAGACCCTGTCTCTGTGAAAGGTTATGAACGGTGGTATTGCCATTAGGGCCTGTAATTCCGAAACCCTTCTTGCTGAGGTAATTGCCAACAGGAAAGCTGTCTTCCATGAGAGAAATTGCAACTCCACAGAAGCTGCTGGCTCAAAAGGGAGGTAGAGTCAGTTTTTCTAGGACAAAGTTGAGGTCCCAAGCTGGTACTGGTGCCTTTCTTGGGGGCTTTATATTCTTGATTCCCCTAAGGAATTGCCTTAACAAAGGATGTGAAAACACAGGTGGATCAGTGTTGTATCTAGCTGAAATAGCTGAAGCATGTGTTTTTATGGAAGAATATGAGTCCATTATGTAGCATATCTGCCAAGTATTCCAGAATGAGTGGAATGTTCAATAATGATGCATCATGACCCTTGCTGGTATTCCAAATGCTGCATCTCTTCCATTTGGCTGAGTAAACCTTTCTGGTGGATGGTCTCCGGGCTTCTGTTAGTATCCGCTGAACTTCCTTGGAGAGAGATAGATCGAGGTTATTCATGGGATCTCCCAAGCAGTTAGCTGTAGCGTCTGGATGTTGGGATGAACCGTCTTGAAGTTGTGTTGAGTCAAAAGTTGGGGCCACTGGGGAAGGGCCCATTTTTTGTTGCGACATATGCTCCGTAGTAGTGGGTACCAGTGTTGTCTTGGCCAGTCTGGAGCTACTAGGATCCCCTTGGGCTGCTCTGCTTTGATCTTTAGTAATACTGTGGTCATCAGTGGCAGAGGTGGGAATGCATAGATTTTTAGGAAGCTCCAGTTGAGTGAGAGAGCATCTATTTTCCATGCTTGTGGATGATATGTCCTTGAACAGAACTTTTGTAGATGATGATTGAGGTGGGAGGCAAATAGGTCTACTTCTGGCCTGCCCCATGTCGATATGAGTTGTTTGAAGATTTCTGGATGTAATCTCCATTCGTGGGGGTCTAGGAAATTCCTGCTTAGACTGTCCACCAGCACATTGTCTTTGCCTGGAACAAACCGGGATTGCAACTGTATGTTTAGGCTCAGTGCTTTTTCCCAAAGATTCATTGTCAGTCTGCAAAGGGGGTAAGAATGGGTGCCCCCCTGCTTGTTTATGTACCACATCACAGTGGTGTTGTCTGTCCGTATTAGTAGGTGGCCCTGTTGAAGTTGTTGTCCAAAGGCCTCGATGGCATGCATTACTGCCAGCATTTCTTTTTGGTTGATATGCAGATGTGTTTCCTTTGGAGACCATTGTCCTTGAATACGTCTGCCCTGCATGTGCGCCCCCCATCCAAGGTCTGAGGCGGCTGTAGTCATGGTCTGTGTTATCTGAGGTTTTTTGAATGACATACCTGTGTTTGACTGACTTACTGAGGCCCAACATAGAAATTCCTTTTGAAGGCATGGAATGAGCGGTATGGTCTCCTCTAGGTTGTTGCTGTGTTGAGACCATAAGCTTTTTAGGTACCATTGAAGCTTTCTCATATGTAGTCTTGCTAGTGGAACCAGGAGAATGCAGGATGCCATGTAACCCAGGGCCTGTAGAAATCTCCTTGCAGTCATCTGGGTGAGCTTTGCTAAACCTTTGGAAGTAATGAGTTAACTTCTTTTGTTTGTCTTCTGTCAGGTAAGCCATTTGAGAGGCTGTGTCTAATTTGGCTCCTAAGAAGGTTATCTGCTGGGATGGCTGAAGTCTTGACTTTTGGAAGTTGACTGTGTATCCCAGAGCCTGTAGCAATTGTATGACATAATTCAAGTTTTTTGTCAAAATCAGTTTGTCGTCCGCTTGTATGAGGCAGTCGTCCAGGTACGGGTAAATTTGAATCCCCTGGAGCCTGCAATGAGCAATTACTGAAGCCAGGCATTTCGTGAATACTCTGGGCGCAGTAGATAAGCCAAATGGCAATGCTGAGAATTGATAATGCTCTGGCCCTGTAAGAAATCTGAGGTATCTTCTGCAGCTGTGTCCGATAGGGACATGCAGGTATGCCTCCTTGAGGTCCAGAGTAATCAGCCAAGACCCCTTGCCCAGCATGGGAAGGAGTTGCTGTAGAGTCAGCATTTTGAACTTTGGTACTATGAGAAAAGTGTTTAATGCGGACAAGTCCGGTATTGGTCTCCATTGAGTTTTTCTTGGAACAAGGAACAGTCTTGAATAAAACCCCTGGCCTTGTTCTTGTTGTGGAACTTTTTCTATTGCTTTGATCTGAGCAAGCAGAGAAATTTGCTTGATAGCCTCTGCCCTGTGGATTTGTGGTAGGTTTGGCATGCCTTGTTTTCTTGGCAAGGTATGAAAATGGAACATGTAACCGTGGTCTATAATGTCCAAAATCCATTTGTCCTTTGTCAGTCTGTGCCAATTGTCTGAAAACAGAGATAATTTTCCGCCCAAAGGAGCTTCTGCTTGCTCCCTGGTCAGCGGAACTAGAGGAAAGTCATTGAGATTGTCCTTGAGGGGCAGGAGAAGCCCCTGTGTCACTTCTTTGGTTTGCTGGTTGCCATTGTCCCCTGTAGGAACCTCTGTATTGTCCTCTTCCTCGGGCACGTCTGTTTTTGCCCCTTTGAAATCTTTCAGGATTAGGAAAGGACCAGTTTTTAGAAGGCCAATTCCTGCTGAATCTGGGTGGCTGAACCTGGAGGAAATCTTTGACTGTCTGAACTGACTTGGCTTTTTCCTCAATGGACTTTAACACATCTTTAGCATTAGCACCGAAAAGCTCATTCTTTTCCAAGGGTGCATCAAGAAGTTTTGCCTTAACATGATCTGGTAAAGGTTGTTCTTTTAACCATGCATGTCTACGAATGACCACCCCTGTCATAGCTGCCCTACATGAAGCTTCCAATGCATCATATCCACACTGAAGAAAGTGATTGCTAACTTGCTGAGAGTTATGCACAGCCTCCTGCAAAGACTTCCTATCTAAAGATTCAGGAGAGGCCAATGTTTTCTGTAAATCATCTAACAGGTAACCCTGATATTGAAACATATTAGAGAGACAATTGAGTGCTCTCATAGATAAAATAGTGGAGGTGTAAACCTTCTTCCCCCATCTCTCTAATGACCTAGCTTCCCTGTTGGAAGGCAAAGGATTTTTGGAGGTGGTAGTCGAAACTCTTTTAGGTCCCTGTGAAATTGTTTCTAAATCAACAGCATGGGCCCTAAAGAAATGAGAATGGGTTTCTGGGACCCTATAGTATCTGTCAGGCTTGACAGGAGCAGGAGGAAGACTATCAGGGGTAACACTGGAGTCAGAGTATAAATCATCCAAAACATCAAGCACAGGAGGTATAGCTAAGGGTCTGTGCTGGGGCTTTTTAAGGAAGGTTCGAAGGCGCTTTCTGGAATCAGAATATTCCTGGCCTTGCCACTTAATGTTCCCTCATGGAATGCAGAACTTCCCCAAAAGAAATGTCCTCAGGAGGAGAGGCCGATGGGATGGAGTCCTCTGCATCTGAATCCTCATAGGTCTGGAAGGGCTCTTCCTGGCTTTCGGAGTGAACAGAGTCCTCAGAATCTTCATCTGAAGGGAGAGGGTCAGAGGGTTCAACCCTGGGCCTCTTATCAGGAGGAGGCTGGGATCCTCTCTCAGGATGTGCCTGGGAACCTCTGATCATGGAAATAAAGTCTGCGGCCATAGTCATGATTTGTGTTTCAGGAGTAAGCTGAGGTAAGGATTTAGCAGTAAGGTGCTTGGACTTGCTGGCTGCCTTAGCACATGTGTAGGCCTTGATTGACATGGACATGGGAGGCCTAGCAGCCCCACGTGCAGGAGTGACCTTATCAACAGCAATGGTCTCGGGCATTTCCTCGGTTTCAGTATCCGGAGGAAAATCAATAACTGGTGTCGGTGTGGTCTCCGGTATCGGAGGTATCGGTAACGCAGTGTCTTCGGTTCGGAGCGGTGAAATAACCACCTCAGAGGGAACCGGGGCACTAGCGGTTGGTTTTGGCATGGTGTCGGAGGAAGACGCGGGCCGAGGATGTCGGTCCCGGTCTTTACGTTTCTTAGGAGTCTGCAATGTCGGTAGTTCCGACGGCATTGTATAATCGAATTTTTCACCGAAAAGCTCTTCAGAGAACTCCGCCCGGCGCCTGAGAGTGCGCTTATTGAAACGAGCACAGGCGGCACAGGCCGAGACGTCATGGTCTGGGCCAAGGCAAGGGAGGCAGTAAGAGTGGAAATCCTTATGAGGTATTTGTTTACCACAAGACAAACAATTGTTTACTTTTTCAGTAATTTCTGACATCGGCTGAGGCAAGAAAATGTCCCCAATGGGGTACTTAGCTTATTTGATGACTTCGGTTTCGAAGAATACAGGAGCTGACCGACCGGCACTTGCGAACTGCTTCTGCTTCGGGCACCGCTCGGCAAGAAAGACTGAAGATGGCGTCGGCTGATGCTTTTGTACTCCAGCCGCTCTGACGTCGGAGAGAAATGCAACATCAGCCGACATCGGACCCAGACTTTGGAATCCGGCCGACCAAGGGCTGCCTGAGGCAGGACAACCCATATGTTATGACTGCAGTTGCATTCTTGAAGGACATCCTTGAATCCATGTTGTCTCGCACACCAGTCGCTACATATGACAATAAGCAGGTTGTCAGCATGCACACACCATCTCCTACTCCAGCCAAACCCACATCACACATACCTACATATGAGCACGTCCTCAACAGAAACAGTACAGTTTTGTACCTACCATAAATGTAGATGTCCGATAGGCATGCATCTGCAGTCCTTACAAATGGGTTATCCTGTCGTCAGGCAGCCCTTCGGTCGGCCGGATTCCAAAGTCTGGGTCTGGCCTCGGCTGATGTCGCACTCCACCCGACGTCATAGCTGCAGTTATTCGGGTATAAAGGTATCAGCTGACGCCATCTTCCTCAGTGTTTCTTGCCCCAGATGCCAGGTGCCCTCTAAAAAGGCTAAATTTGGATAATTGCAAAAGTTTCCAAATAAGAGAGCAAATAAAATAAACATGTATATACATATATACAAACAAATACACCATAATAGATTCCCCCAGCTAGCTAGAAGATGGGTAAATACCCTAGGAGTACCTCAGAGGGGAAGGAGGGTGGGTAATCCTGACTGCAGATGCATGCCTATCGGACATCTACATTTATGGTAGGTACAAAACTGTACTAGGTCCTTCAAGGATGCATCTGCAGTCCTTACAAATGGGTAGAATACCATAGCCAAACTGGGGGAGGAGGAGAAATAAGATTATGGTGTAGTTAAGATCCCTTGCAAAACAGCAGTGGCAAAACCTGCTCGGGATCTGGAGTATAAGGGTAAATTATAATGCTTAGCAAATGTATGCACGGAGCTCCAAGTAGCAGCCTCTAAAATGTCTTTGGTAGCCACTCCTCGTAAAAAAGCTGTGGTAGTGGCTGTAGCCCTTGTAGAGTGAGGTCTGATGTTTTCTGGAGTTTTCTTCCCATGGTAAGAGTAACAAAATCTAATGCAATTTCCTATCCACTTAGAGATAGTCTGTTTTGAAATTGCTTTTCCTTCCATTCCTGTTGCATATGCTACCAGTAGCTGGTCAGTTTTTCTATTGCTCTTGGTCCTGTCCACGTAGTAACGTAATTGTCTATGTACATCCAAGGTATGCACGTCTTTCTCCCCTGTTCTGTGGATTGGGGAAGAATGTAGGCAGGTGGATAGCCTGGTTTAAGGATACCCTGGAGACCACCTTTGGCATAAAAGTAGGATTTGTTCTCATGGACACTATCTTGATGGAAGATCAAGAAGGGCTGTACTGCCATTAATGCCTGTAGCTCGGAAACCCTTCTTGCTGAAGTGATTGCAAGCAGGAAAGCAGTTTTCCATGATAAGTTCTGTAACTCTGCTGTTGCTGCTGGCTCGAAAGGTGGGAGTGTCAACTTTTCTAGCACAAAGTTCAAGTCCTAAGCTGGCAATGGTGGCTTTCTAGGTGGTTTTACATTTTTAATTCCTCTCAGAAACTGCCTGCAGAGGATGTGAGAAGACTGGAGGATCCAAGTTGTATTCTGCTGAAATAGCTGATGCATGAATCTTAATGGAAGAATAGGACAGGCCATTGTGGAAGAGCTCTGCCAAGTATTCCAGGATGTTAGCTATGTTTACCAGTGACACATTTTCTCCTTTTGCAGTACTCCAAATGTGATACCTTTTCCATTTTGCTGAATAATTTTTTCTTGTTGAGGGTCTGCGAGCCTCCAAGATAATGTCTTTAACCCTTTGAAATAAATCTGGGTTATTTGGTCTTATGCAATGTTCCTGGTTTGGATGCAGGGTTTTGAAGTTGTTCTGTGTTAACAGTAAGGGAACTAGGGGTAGAGGCCATATTTGTTCCCGAGACATGCTCCTCAGTAATGGGTACCAATGTTGCCTTGGCCAGTCTGGAGCTATCAGGATGATCCTTGGACGGTCTTCTTTGATCTTCAATAGCACCTTGTGCATCAAAGGAAGAGGTGGGAATGCATATGCTGTCAGGTCTTTCCAACTGAAAGATAGGGAGTCCACTTTCCAAGCAAGTGGGTGGTACGTCCTCGTGCAGAATTTCTTCAGTTGGTGATTGTGTGGGGATGCAAATAAGTCTATTTCTGGTAGTCCCCATTTCCCTGTAATGGTTTTGAAGATGTCCGGATGCAGCATCCATTCGTGGGCATCCGTGGTAGTTCTGCTTAGTATGTCTGCTAGTATATTTTCTTTTCCTGGCACAAAAATTGCTTGTAACTGAATGTTGAAGCTCAGGGCCACATTCCAGAGGTCCAGTGCCATCCGGCATAGAGGGTATGAATGTGTGCCTCCCTGTTTGTTGATGTACCACATAACTGTGGTGTTGTCCGTCCTTATCAACCCTGTAGAAGAAATGGTCTGAATGTCTGAATTGCCAGTTTTACTGCCAGCATTTCCTTTTGATTTATGTGTAGGTGCAGCTGGTCTTGAGTCCATAAGCCTTGTATGCACTTGTCCAGCATGTGCGCCCCCCAACCGAGGTCTGAGGCGTCCGTTGTGATGGTCTGGCTTGGTTGAGTGCTGTGGAAGGGCAGTCCTTTGTTTGATTGACAGGCCTGAGCCCACCATTGGAATTCTTGCTTCAGGCATGGAATTATTGGAATTTGGGTTTCTAGGCTGTGCTTGTGCTGAGACCATAAATTCCTTAGGTACCACTGTAACTTTCTCATATGCAGTCTGGCATGTGGAATCAATATTATGCAGGATGCCATGTAACCCAGGGCTTGCAGGACTTTTCTTGCTGTTAGCTGGTTCTGCTTTGTTAATGCCAAGAAGTAGAGTTGCTCCTGTTTTTCTACTGTTAGGAATGCCATTTGTTTTGGTGTGTCCAGCTCTGCACCCAAAAAGGTTATCCTTTGGGATGGTATCAGCCTTGACTTTTTTATATTGACTGTGTATCCCAGGGCTTGCAGTAGATGAATGACCCTTTTCAAGTCTTTTGTTAGCTTGTTTTTGTTGTCCGCTTGTAACAGGCAGTCGTCCAGGTAAGGGTAGATTTGAATTCCCTGAAGCCTGCAATGAGCAATTACTGATGCCAGGCATTTCGTGAACACTCTGGGCGCAGTAGATAAGCCAAAGGGCAATGCTGAGAATTGATAATGCTCTGATCCTGCAAGAAATCTGAGGTATCTTCTGCAATTTGGTCGTATAGGGACGTGCAGGTATGCCTCCTTGAGATCTAGAGTTACCAGCCAAGACTCCTTGCCCAACATGGGAAGAAGCTGCTGTAGGGTCAGCATTTTGAATTTTGGGACAATGAGGTATGTGTTTAAAGCAGACAGGTCGAGAATAGGTCTCCATTGGTTTTCTTTTCTTGGTACCAGGAAGAGCCTGGAGTAAAATCCTTGTCCTTGTTCCATAGATGGTACCTTTTCTACAGCTCTCATCCTTAGTAAGTGAGTTATTTGTTTTAGAGCTTCTGCCTTTTGATTTGGAGGTAGGTTTGGCATTCCTCTCTTCCTTGGTAGAGTATGGAAGTGAAACCTGTAACCTTGGTCTATTGTCTGCAAAATCCACTTGTCTCCTGTGATGTAATGCCAGTTTACTGAAAATAAGGCTAGCTTCCCGCCTAAGGGTGCTTCTAGTTGTTCCCTGGTAGGCGGTGCCAGAGCCAAGTCACTGTGATTGTCCTGTGGTAGTGGTGGTGGCTGGATCTGTGGCTGTACCTCGCTGGTTGTTAGCCTGCCACTGACGTCCCCTGTAGGCACCTCTGGATTGACCCTGCCTCTTGAGCGCCTATTCCTGCCTCTGAGCTCTGGAGGTGTCTGGAAAGGACCAATTCTTGGAAGGCCAATTCCTGCTAAACCTTTGAGGTTGGACCTGCAAGAAATCCTTGACTGTCTGGACAGAGTTTGCTTTCTCTTCCACCTTCTTCAGCACCTGCTGTGCAGGGGAGCCAAACAAATTGAGCTTGTCCATGGGAGCATCTAGGAGCTTTGATTTAACATGGTCTGGTAAGGACTGCTCTTTTAACCATGCATGTCTTCTGATCACTGTACCAGTCATGGCTGATCTAAAGGAAGCCTCCAGTGAATCATAGCCGCATTTTAAAGAATGATTACTGACCTGCTGAATGTTATGTACCATTTCCTGAACAGATTTTTTGTCTAATGGTTCATCCGAGGACAGCTTTTTAGTTAACTGGTCTAACAAATTCTTGATACTGGATCATGTGGAATTGACAGTTCAGGGCCCTAGCTGAAAGAGTAGCAGAAGTGTAAACTTTTTTACCCCCATCTCTCTAAGGCCCTAGATTCCCTTTCAGAGGGGAGGGGGTTTTTGGCAGAGGTAGCTGCTACAGCCTTGGGTCCCTGGGAGATAGTTTCGGGATCTGCAAATGGAGCCTTATACAAATGATAATGTGTGTCCGGAACCCTGTAGTACCTATCGGGCTTAGCAGGGGCCGGAGGAAGAGAATCAGGAGCAGTACAAGCATCATTAAATGCATCATCCACAACAGTAAGAACTGGAGGAATGGTTAGAAGCCTATGCTGTGGCAAATGCAGAAAGGTTCTAAGCCTTTTCCTAGAGTCTGAAAAATCCTGGCCCTGTCATTGAAATTGTTTCCTCATAGCATGCAAGGTTTCCCCAAAAGAAAATTCCTCAGGCGGAGAGGCAGAAGGAATGGACTCTTCAGCATCAGAGTCTTCATAAGGGGAAAAAGGGCCCTCTGGAGAGTTAGAATTATCTGATTCATCAGAGGAGTCATCTGTAGAGACTGGCTCAGGGGGCTCTACTCTAGGCCTCTTCTCTGGAGGTGGGTGAGGCCCTGTCTGGGTGTGGTTGGGATCCCCGGATCAAAGAAATGAGATCCTCTGCTAGACTAAGCATTTGTGAACTAGAGCTAGGCCTGTGAAAGGGGGTCTTAGCAGGCACAGTTTTGGTAGATTTTGCTGCTTTAGCCCTGGCAAAGGCCTTAATCGACATGGTTGCAGGTGGCCTAGCAGCTCCACGTGCAGGGGTAGAAATATCCAAAGGGATAGTATCAGATAAATCCTGAGAACCTGCAAGAGCGGGTGGGATTTCAGTAGCAGATTCAACCATGCTGGATGAGGCCTCGGTAGGAGGTAAGCTTTCGGCAGAAGGAAGAACCGTGGACTCTGTTTCAGCAGAAACAGAGACACTCGCGGTTGGCTTAACCGCGGTTTCGGCCGAAACCGCGGACCGCGAGTGTCGGTCCTTTTCTTTGCGCTTTTTAGATATTTGCGTAGTCGGAGCATCCGGCGGCATAATGTAAGCAAAAGCGGGCGAAAAACTCCTCAGCAAATTCGACCGGCGTCTAAGCGTCGGTTGAAAGAAGCACAGGCTAGACAAGCTGCTACGTCGTGGTCTGGGCCTAAACAAGGTAAGCAGTAAGAGTGGAAATCTTTATGAGGTATTTGTTTCCCACAAGTTAAACAGTTATTCACTTTTTCTGACATCGGCTGAGGCAAGAAAGAGTCCTCAACGGGGTACTTAGCTTTTTAGAAGTCTTCGGTAGTAGTAGAAGTCTTCGGTAGTAGTAATCTCTGGTTCTGACCGACCGGCACTTGCGAACAGCTTCTGCTTCGGGCGCCACGCGGCAAGAAAGACTGAGGAAGATGGCGTCGGCTGATACCTTTATACCCGAATAACTGCAGCTATGACGTCGGGTGGAGTGCGACATCAGCCGAGGCCAGACCCAGACTTTGGAATCCGGCCGACCGAAGGGCTGCCTGACGACAGGACAACCCATTTGTAAGGACTGCAGATGCATCCTTGAAGGACATCTACCTAAACACCACAGACCTCCAAAACACAAGCACACTACACATACACCTCACTTTTAAAAGTACTGTATTTTCATTTTTTCAGTTTCCTAATTGTGCGTTTCTGAACAGTGTGCTGTGCATCTCTCTGCAGTTAGTTCACCACCCTCCCTCCCTGTTCCTGTGTTGGCGGCTCTGGAATTGCCCGCCCCTCCTGTAAGTCTGTATTAGAACACTCCTTGGGTCCCTCTCCTTTGCACACTTAAGAGTACAGTGAGATCATATTCAGAGTCTAGAGTTCACTCTACTTAATACAGAGAAAAGATTCGAAAAGGCCAGCCCACTTAAGTTATTCCTTCCTCTCTCCTTGCACTTAACTACAGTAAAAGCAGATGAATAAACTGCAAGTTTCTTTTTGTGCGTTTCCTCCTACTTTATTTTGCTTTTCTTAAAAGTACTCAATTTTATTTATTCAGATGCATGTATTACTTTAGGTGAAGCCTTGCTTTTTTTTTTTTTCCCCAAAAGACCCCCCCAAACTTAAAAAGGGGGGCCTTTTTTTTTAAAATTTTGGTGGCCCCCCTTTTAATTTCCCCAAAAACCCCTAAATTTTCGGGTTTTTGGGGTAAGGAAAAAAAATTTTTTTTTTTCCCTTTTTAACCCCAAAAGGGTTTTTAATTAAAGGGTTTTGTTTCCCTTTAAAATTTTTTTTGGGTTTGGGGGGCCCCAAAAAGTTTTAAGGGATTTTTTAAACTTGGTTGGGTTTTTTTAAATTTTTAAACGCCTCCTTGGGGGGAAAAAAAGGGGGGGGTGGGTTTTTAAAGTAAGGGAAAGGTTTTCCAAGGGGGGGGAAAGATGGAATCGGCCCCAAAGTTAAACAGAAAAAATTTTAAAGATGGGCCAAAAAGGAAAAAAACCCCGATTAAAAACCGCCCCCTTTTAAATTTTTAAGATGTTTTTCAAAAATTTTCCTAAGGGGGGAAATTTTATTTTAAAAAAAAATTTTTTTTTTTTTTTTCCCCCAAAATCTGTAAAAATTTTTCCCCCTTTTTTTTTTTTTAAAAAAAGGGTCTTTTTTAAATTCCCAAAAAAAAATAACCCCAAAAAATTTTTTTTTTTAAATTTTTAAAAGAAAAATTAATTTTTTTTTTCCCCTTTTTTTTTTAAAAAATTAATTTTTTAATATATAAAAACCAAAATTTTATTTTTTCCAAAATTTAAATTTTTTTTAAAAAATTTTAAATTCTTTTTAAAAATTTTTAATTTTTTTAAAAATTTTAAATTTTTAAAAAAAATTTTTTTTAAAATTTCCCAAAAAAAGGGGGGGTTTTTTTTTAAATTTCCCCCCCCTTTTTAAAAAAAAAAAGGGGGAAAATTTTGATTTAAAGTTTTGGGTTAAAAAACACAAAAATTTTAAAAAATTTTTTTTAAAAAAGGGAAAAAAAATTTTTTATTTTTTTAAAAAATTAAAATTTTTTTTTTTTTTTTAAAAAAAATTTTCTTTTCTTAAAAATTTTTTTTCCCTTTTAAAAACTTTTTAAAAAATTGCATTTTAAAATTTTTTTTCCCCCCTTTAAACCTTTTTTTTTAAAATATTTTTTTTTTTCCCCCCCCTTTATTTTTTTTTTTTTTTTTATTTTTTAATTTAAAAAAAAATTTTATATATTATTTTTTAAAATTTTAATTATTTTTAAAAAAAACCCTTTTTTTATTTTAATAATAAAAAAAAAATTTTTTTTTTTAAAATTTTTTTATAATTATAAAAAAAAATTTTTAATATTTTTTTTCTTTTTTTTTTTTTTTTTTTTTTTTAAATTAAATTTTATTTTTTTTTTTTAAAAAAAAAAATTTTTTTTTTTTTTTTAAAAAAATTTTTTTTTTTTTTTTTTTTTTTTTTTTTTTTTTGGTTTTTTTTTTTTCTTTTTTTTTAAAATTTGGGTTTAAAGTTTTTTTTTTTTTAAAAAAAATTTTTTTTTTTTTTTTAAAAATATATTTTTAAAAAAATTTTTTTATTTTTAAATTTTTTTAAAAAATTTTTTTTTTTTTTTAAAAAATTTTTTTTTAAATTTTTAACAAATTTTTTTTTTTGAAAATTTTTCATTTGGGGAATTTTTTTTTTGTTTCCCCATTTTTTTGAAAAGGGTTTTTTTTTAAAAAATTTTCCTCAAAATTTTTTTTTTTTCCCCAAAAAAAATTTCAAAATTTTTAAAATTTTTGGAAGACTTTAAAAATCAACCTTTTTTCCCAACAAACTTTAAATTAAAAAACCCCCCCCTTTTTTAACAAACGGGCCTTCAAACCAGTCCGTAAAAACTTTTTCAAGGGCAGTTTCAGGTGTACTCTCCACTCCAACTGGTGAATCTGGGCATTTTGAGGCAATGTTACAACTGCCTCATGTACACAGACAACCCCCTTTTCCTACTACCAAACACCAATACATGAGAGAGATGCAATTATACAGCCAAACTGGAGGCTAAGCTCCATCAACCCAAGACTGGATCAGACAGTCAAGAGAAGGGAAATACTTGCATCCCACCACCAGTCTCACATAGACCCATTAAACCAGGACAGGCAAAAAGAACACACAAATACATGAAAATACACTCAGAGGCTCCAAACAAAAATCTGCAAAACCAACAGAGACCTCCAAAGCAAACATCCAAGCAACCTCCACCCCCCAACACAAACCATGAAACACATACTTCACAAAACCAGTGTGCCATGCAATCACAGCCCTTAAGGCAAAATAACATATCAAACATACTAGTAATAGATGACTCTATAGTCAGGCACACTGACGTTTCACTCACTAGGCTGAAAAAGTTTTCTGTAGCTGCCTGTCGGGTGCCAGGATCCGCCACATAACACAAGCACTCAGGTCACTCCGGAACAAGTACAAACATGACGCTGTCATTGTCCATCTTGGTGTGAATGACCTGAGCCGTACCTCCCTGGACTACATGGAGACATGGAAAAGCTCTCTGATCACATAGCCCAGGCCAGTATGACCCAGAGAAGCATCCTGCCCTCACCAAGAATGATACCACGGTATAAAGAAAAAAATTCTCGATTTCAACAACTGGCCAAGTTTCTGGTGTCATTCAAAGGGGATCCAGTGTCTGTCCGCCTGGGATGACATGCTCGACAAGCCACACTGCTTCGCTAGAGAATGCTTGCACCTGTCACCCTTAGGCTTTCGAATACTGGCCAAGGCTCTTGCCACCCCCGTAGTGCCTTTTATAGGCAAGGGTCAAAAGACAAACCCACCACCGTAAAAAGCACAAGTAACAAAAAACTGAGGGTAATGCTACTCAATGCCAGAAGTCTAGACCTCAAAATGCACGCACTTGAGGCACTCCTCAGTATGGAGAAAATCAATATATGTGCAGTAACAGAAACCTGGTTTAAGGATCCAGAGAAAACCCCAGCACTACCAGGCTACAACTCATACCATACATTTCGGCCACAGAACCCAAACCGAAATACAAAAGGTGGGGGTGTATCCATATTCAAAGATACCCACACCGCCAGGTTAGTGGCACAGCACGACACTTCAGAGATCATCCATGTGCAACTAGCAACAGGCAAAACTGCAATGCAAATTGTAGCTTGCTACAGATCACCCACCATGTCCCAGGACTCCCATTCCATGTTTCTGGAAACGCTGGGAAACAAAGGTCCTACCAAACAACCTAATATTGGGCGATTTCAATTACCCAAACATTAACTGGGAGAACTACTCAAGTACTAACTCCCTTGCCCAACATTTCTTAGAATTTATAAACTCAAATGCCCTGGTCCAACTGGTCAACACTCCCACCAGAGGTGACAACATACTGGACCTGGTAATCGCCTACATGGGCGACCAGTGTTCCACACTGGAGGTCAACCCCTCGCTGGTTAGATCGGACAATAAACAAATCAGTTTAGATATCCACATTCTGCCCCCACCCCCGGACAAGAAAACAACCGTGAAAAACTTTTCAAAAGCAAACTTCACATTAGTTAAGAGCGAGGTGGAAAGGTTTCAAAGCCCCCAAGCTGAAGGATAATGCTGTCCAAGCTGTAAAATCTTTTACTAATGCATTCTACGGGCACCTACAAGAATGCATGGATCGTGCCATCCCAAGCAAAACCAAGACTCCTTCCCTCCAAGAAAAGGAAACCAGTCTGGTGGACTCCTGCCATAAACAAGCTATACAACAGGAGGAGGAAACTAGTACAGAAAAGAGTAAAACCCTAAGAAAGGAAGACATCCCTGATCAGTATCAGCAAGAAACTACAATCCCTCATAAAATTATCCAAGGCGAGCTTTGAAAGAAAAATTGCCAAGGACTCCAAGAAGTACAAAGATAACTACAAGGCATTCTTTAGCTATGTCAAGAATCTAAGTGGCAATGCTCAGAGCTGCTCATAGGTAGTGCAGAATGGCACAAAATACACTGAACCGACAGATATCGCCAACATCTTGGGAGACAGGTTCAGCGCAAACTTCACCCCCCACCCCCAAATGGGCCCATAACCATACAAGAAGAATGTAGAGTCCCTGAATTCACAGACACTCAGGTTAAAACAGCCCTCTCCAAAGCCAAAAGCACAGCATCAATGGGACCGGATGATGTCCCAGGCTGCATCCTACACGAGCTCAAAGACAAACTAACCCCTCACCTAAACACAATGTTCAAATTCAGCATCTCCACAGGCTACGTACCCATAGAGTGGCACATAGCAACGATTACTCAGCTCCACAAAGGTGGAGCCACAACAGACCCAAGGAACTATCACCCTACAAGCCTGACTCGCTTGGTCTGCAAGGCTATGGAGCGCATCATCATGGAACTCATTAATAGTGACAGTGGGTACCTCCAAACACTGGACCCTACCCATACCTCCAAACACTGGACCCTACCCAGTTCAGCTTTGTTAAGGGCAGATCATGCCTCCTAAACCTGGTGGACTTCTTTGAGACAGTTACCAAGGCTATAGACGAGGGAAAGGACAGCCTACCTAGACCTCGCTAAGGCCTTTGACACCATTCCCCACCCTCGTATTATAGACAAGCTCACCAGCCTGAGCATAAACCCCCCATGTCACAAGATGGTTTGCCAACTGGCTCACGGACAGAACCCACATGGTTAGAGTTGCAGGAGCTAGGTCCGACTCTAAACCGGTTACAAGTGGCGTTCCCCAGGGCTCAGTCCTAGGACTCCTACTGTTTGGCATATACTTCTCAGAGGTACAGGCAAGCACAGGAGGACTATGGCTGACCAAGTTCACAGGCAACTGCAAACTAGGGGCTATAATTGACTCTAGCAGACACATCCTCCAAAAGGGTCTCACAGACGGATACCCGGTGTCAAAATCATGGCCTCAAGCTAAATACCAAAAAGTGCATAGTCATCCCCTTTGGAAAAAACAAAGTACCCACAAACTACCACATCGGTGGTAGTCCCCTAAATACAGAAGACATAAGGGATCTGGGGACCCAAGTAGACAGCAATCTCACCATTGATAATCACATTGCCAAAGTGGTTAGAAAATCCTTCTACGTGGCCCACCTAAACTCACAAAAGGGTTTGCATCCAGATCAAAAGGGGTCGTTGTGCCCCTCTACTCATCAGATCCACCACAGAGTACAATGCCCCATTTGGGATGTACCTTACAAGACACCTGCAACAACTGGAAAGACCACAGAAGTACCTCACCAAGAGGATCACTGGCCTCAAACAGATGCCCTATGCAGCTCAACTGAAGAAACTCCAGCTGTACTCGGTTGCATATCGCCTACTCAGAGATGATCTCTGCCTGACATACACGCCCATGTCCAACCCAGAATTGATGGACATGCTCCGCCTAAATAAAACCTTATCCCCTCGAGCCACACGCTCTAGGGACCTCACCACAACAATAAATAGGACATGCTGGAGGGATAGATTCCTGTCCCAGTGACTTCCCATGCTTTGGAACAAGATCCCAATCTACATTAGGCAGCGCTCCTCGCTAACCCTCTTCAAAAGAAACCTTGACGAGTGGATGGGAAACAAAGGTTTACCTCTGGGATCACTTCAGTGGCTCTGCTGGACAGAGGCACAGGGAACTAATCTAAAGGGGTGGCAAAAGCCAACACATTCTGGCTAGGCTTATAAATGCCTTTGGACAGATAGCCTAGTACCTACCTATGAATCTGCATAACACAATAAACATAATAGCTCACACACCAGTGTATCACCTGACATGCCCTTAAGGCAAAGCACAAAACCAAACACATTGATTCCATCATTAGACACACAGATGTCCCCCCCCCCCACCAGGCTGGATAAGGAAAAGGATACAGTCGGCTGTCTCTGTCAGGTGCCAGGATCCTCCATAATCACACATGCACTAAAGTCTCTCATCAACAGGTACTGTTATGACTCAATCTTAGTTCATGTTGGTGTGAATGACTTGAGATGTACCTCTCTGGACTACATGAAGAGAAACATGACTGAGCTCCCAAGACTGTGCGTCTCAGGCAGTTATGCCCCTAGGCTTAATTACCTTCACCTTGGATGATGCCTCAATACAAAACAGAAAGTGACTGACTAATAGTTGGCTTAGTTTCTGGTGTCCTCCTAAGGGGATTCATCATCTGTCAACAAGGGATGATATGATCGACAGACTTCGATGCTTTGGTAGAAATGGTCTTCATCTCTTCATCTGCTACCCCTGAGATTTCGGCTACTGGCCAAGGCTCTTGCTACCCCACAAGTGTCTTATTTAGGCAGTGTCACATGGACAAAATTCCTGAAGTAAATACTCCATCTAAAACAAAGGTTATGCTGCTAAATGCCAAGAGTCTTAACATCTTAACATGAAACTGCACTCAGTCCTCACCTTGGAAGACGCAGGCATTTGTGCAGTCAGGGAGACCTGGTTCAAGGCTGCAGAGAGCACCTCAGCCATATTGGGTTACACATTCTTCCACATGTACAGACCACAAACTGAAGGCGTAAAAACTAGAGAAGGCGGTGTACCAATATTAAAGATAAATACACCTCCAGATTGGTTAAACAGCTGCAATTAATGAATGGCAGGACATCTATTCAAGTCATTTCCAGCTACAGAACCTCCTCCCTGAATCAGGACACACTGCCTATTTGGATCTACTGGAGTCTATTAAGACACAAGCAAACACCATAGTTTTGGGCAAATACCCATCCACTGACTGGGTAAAATTTATCAATCATGCTCAGGCTCACTTGCCCAAAGGTTCCTTGACCCAACTCCAATGCGCAGAACCAGTTGGTTTGACACCCCACAAAGGGGTGCAAACATTCTGGATCTAGTGCTTACCAATATGGGGGACCACTGTAGCACCCCCACTGTGAGGTCTTCCCTGGTGAGATCTGACAACAAATCAGTCTCATATGAACCACACCTGACCCCCCCCCCTCCCCCCAGCAGCAACTAAACTAAAATACTTATTCAAAGCGGATTTTGTCCTCTTCCGGGATGGCATAAATAGCTTCACTCTACCTCCCCCCTCAGATAGGACTGACAACTATGCAGAGTTCTGCACCAATGCTTTATACAAACACCTGTGTAACTGCACTGATGCAGCCATACCTGACATGACCAAAACAAGCCTCTCAAGGAAAAAGAAACCTGTCTGGTGGACAACTGCCATTAACAAGCTTTACAAGAGGAAGAAATTGCTGTCCAAGAGTAAGAGAGAGTGAGCCCTAAACTGGAAACACTCCCTCCTCAGCTTAAACAAGCTAATAAGATTTCTTCTGCAGTCCTCCAAAGCAAAACTATGAATCCAAATTAACTTCCTCAACTAGAGACCACCATAAGGCGTTCTTTAAATTACATTTGTAACCTAAAAGGAAATGCCCAGATTTGTGCCGAACTGGTAGTTAATGATACCACGTATACTCAGCCTATGGACATAGCTAACCTGCTGGCCAACCGGTTCTGTGAAAACTTCACTCCACTGCCCTCGCCACACATACCCCATGACATCCCTACCACATGTCCCCTACCTTGCATCTCTAAACAACAGGTCGTAAACGCCCTCTCCAAGGCCAAAAACACAGGTCTATATTATAATACTCTAACGTTTAACTTGTTGAACACCTAAACATCAACAGCTAAACAGTGAAAGCTTACTTCTGCAAATTTTTTCATAGGGAAAAAATTTGCTTGGCCATCTGGCACTAAAACTTTGAAACCCTAATTAAGTGGGGGGCTGTGCCCCCCACACCCCCCTAAATATACCAACTCCAAGAGTGCTCTACAATGGGGAAAAGGGCAAATTCCCAATAACGCCTAAGCAAATTTTTTAGCATATATGCTTACAATGTTTGAAAGCTTTCATTGTTTAGCAGTAGACAAGCTAAACCTTTGCTTTTGTAATATAGACCCAAAAAACACAGCCTCTATGGGACTGGATACCATCCCAGGCTGCATCCTACAAAGGCTCCAACAAGAATTAACACCACCATTGGGTACTTTTTTCAATCACAGTCCAAGCATGTCTTCACAGTGGTAAGAAGGGCATTCTATATTGCTCATCTCATAAATAAGGGCAACGCCTCAAAAAAAAAAAAAAAAGTTAGCCTTCCTTTACTCTTCTGTCATCAGTCCACTAATTGAGTACAACACCCCTTTTTGTATATACCTTTTCAAGCACCTGCAGGAATTGGAAAGACCACAAAAAAAGTTCCTCAAGGAAAATTCAAGGTCTTCAGCCTCTGTCTTATGTGGATAGTCACTTGTCACTTTACTCTGTTTCATACAGACTACTCAGAAGCGATCGCTGCCTTGCATACAAGGCACTCTTTGACCCTACTTTATTGGAAATGCTGCATATGCGCAAGTCAAATGGTACACTGGTTAACTCGCTCTACAGACCTTAGCCTGATATACGACATTATTAGAACCTGCTGAAGGAACAGATTTGTCTTCCAGAGATTACCACAGACTCCCACTTCATGTCAGACATAGCACCTCACTGGTCCTCTCCAAACGCAATCTGGACGACTGGATGAACAACCGTAAATTCATCACACGGGTTCCACCCATGTCCCTCAGACAGGGGCAATAGGTACCAAACATGGAAATAAAGGTAGAACTTGGCTAGGCTTGCAAGGGGTCTACGGACATTAGCCTAGTAACTTCCTAGGATCTTACTGTCAGATTTGCATGCTATGAATGCGGACCCTTTTCAACCATTTGGGAATGTGCCCTGGAGTGGAACCATACTCTCCTTGCACAAAATGAAGATTGGAAGAAACCATTCAACGCAATTGCCTAAATACACACAGAAGTAGCCCACATTAGGAAAACCTAGACCAATAGATGGTCTTAATACTCACTTGTATAAAGAGGACTAGAGCAGAAGTATGCCACCTTATTTACGTTCCCTGCAACTGTGAGCTGCTGAGCAAAGGTCTTCTCTTCTGAGCAGTCCAATGCCAGACATCACATGTTTACACACTGGACAAGATAGATTGCCTGCCCCCCCCCCCTCCCCAGTTGCTCAGAAACTTGACAGAAGTGTTGCACTGAATTATTAGTGGGCGTGAAAGAAGCTTAGTCTCCACAGCCATCAGGGCCAGGGCAACTGATTTAATCTCAAACTAAGTGAAGACCTTCTACAGAGAAACAAAAACGCACATTAAGCTATACAGAAACCAAAAAATGACCTCCTTACCATACCAGAGAAGCCTCCATTGCCAAGGATAAGCAATGGATTTTACTGCAGGAACAAGTAGTGTTTATTATTCCAGGGCTCAGGAACAGGAATTTGGCAAAAAATGAGGAAACCCTAACATTGTGGCAACTATGTAGCCAATACTACTATAAATGTCTCCAAGGTCTTGCCCAAAATGTTCGAATGCAAACACAAATACAGTACCAGACAAACCCAGAAGCCCCAGCAGGAAAGTACAGTTTTGTACCTACCATAAATGTAGATGTCCGATAGGTATGCATCTGCAGTCCTCACATATGGGTTTGTCCTGCCTCAGGCAGCCCTTCGGTCGGCCGGATTCCAAAGTCTGGGTCCGGCGTCGGCTGATGTCGCCCTTTCCCCGACGTCAGAGCGCCTGGGGTATAAAAGTATCAGCCAACGCCATCTTCCTTAGTTTTTCTTGCCGCAGATGCCAGGTGCCCTCTAAGGAAGGCTAAATTTGGAGAAATGCAAATAAATTCCAAACATGCACAGTAATATAAAACAAATACACCATAAGAGATATCCCTCTTATAGCTAGCTGGGGTTAAGTACCCAAGAAATACCACAGAGGGGAAGGAGGGAGGGTAAACCTGACTGCAGATGCATACCTATCGGACATCTACATTTATGGTAGGTACAAAACTGTACTATATCCTTCAAGGATGCATCTGCAGTCCTTGCATATGGGTAGAATACCATAGCCAGTCTGGGGGTGGAAGGATCTAAGAAAATGATGGTGTAGCTAAAATGCCCTGCAGGACTGCCGTAGCAAAGCCTGCTCTGGATCTGGAATATAAGGGCAAATTGTAATGCTTGGAAAATGTATGCACGGAGCTCCATGTAGCAGCTTCTAAAATGTCCTTGGTATCCACCCCTCTTAAAAAGGCTGTGGAGGTGGCTGTGGCTCTGGTGGAATGAGGTCTAATGTTAGCTGGCACAGTCTTTCCATGATAAGAGTAGCAGAATCGAATGCAATTCCCTACCCATTTTGAAATTTTCTGTTTGGAAATTGCTTTTCCTTGAATACCTGCAGCATATGCTACCAACAACTGGTCAGTTTTTCTGTAAGGCTTAGTTCTGTCCAAGTAGTAGCGCAACTGTCTGTGAATGTCCAGGGTATGCAGAAGTTTCTCCCCCTTGTTTTGTGGATTTGGAAAGAAGGTAGGCAGGTGAATAGCTTGGTTCAATGAGACCCTGGATACCACCTTTGGCATGAATGAAGGATTGGTTCTCAAAGAGACTCTGTCCTGATGAAAAATAAGAAATGGTTGTACTGCCATGAGTGCCTGCAATTCAGATACTCTTCTTGCTGAGGTTATGGCCAGAAGGAAGGCAGTCTTCCAAGACAGGAACTGTATCTCTGAAGATGCTGCTGGTTCAAAGGGAGGTAGAGTCAACTTTTCCAACATGAAGTTAAGGTCCCATGTAGGCACTGGTGGTTTTCTTGGAGGATTGATGTTTTTAATTCCTCTTAGAAACTGCCTTAGGAGAGGATGAGAGAAGACAGGTGGATCAGTATTGTATTCTGCTGAAATTGCTTAAGCATGAATTTTTATGGAAGAGTAAGAAAGGCCATTGTGGAGCATTTCTGCCAAGTATTCCAGGATATGTGCCATGCTCATCACTGTCACATCTAGGCCCTTTGCTGTGCTCCAAGTGTGGAATCTTTTCCATTTTGCTGAATATGCCTTTCTCGTGGAAGGTCTGCGAGCTTCCATGAGGATATCCTTCACTCTCTTGGATAGCTTTTCCTGGTGAGGAGTCAAGGTATTCGCCAGGCTGTCAGCTGCAGGGTTTTTAGGCTGGAGTGCAGAGTTTTGTAATTGTGCTGTGTCAGAAGAAGTGACCATTGTGGTAGAGGCCACGGTTTCGTGTGTGACATGTTCCTTAACAGTGGGTACACCAGTGCTGCCTTGGCCAGTCCAGGGCTATTAGAATCACTTTTGGCTGCTCTGTCCTGATTTTCAGTAAGACCTTGGTCATTAGTGGAAGAGGCGGAAATGCATACACTGTTAGAGTATTCCAGCTGAAAGAGAGGGCGTCCACTTTCCATGCTTGTGGGTGGTAGGTCCTGGAGCAGAATTTCTTCAGCTGATGATTGAGGTGGGAGGCAAAAAGATCTATGTCCAGCCTCCCCCATGATTGTGTTATCTGAAGAAAGATGTCTGGGTGCAGCATCCATTCATGTGGATCCATGGTGTTTCTGCTTAGGCTGTCGCCAGTATATTGTCTTTTCCTGGCACAAACTGGGATTGCAGCTCTATATTGAGTTTTAGGGAAAGTTCCCAAAGATTCATTGCTAGCCTGCAAAGAGGGTAGGAATAGGTACCTCCTTGCTTGTTTATGTACCACACGACTGTGGTATTGTCTGTCCTTATTAGCAGGTGGCCTTGATGTAGAAAGTGCTTGAAGGCCTCGATTGCATGCATCACTGCCAGCATTTCCTTTTGATTTATGTGCATGCACAATTCTTTGAGACCATAGTCCTTGGATGCATCTGTCCTCCATATGTGCTCCCCATCCATGGTCTGAAGCGTCCGGGGTAATGGTTTGGCTGGTTACTGGTTTGCTGAAAGGCAGACCTGTGTTTGACTGGCTTGCTTGGGCCCACCACAGAAATTCCTTTTGAAGGCATGGAATGAGTGGTATCAAGGCTTCTAGGCTGTGATTGTGCTGAGACCATAAACTCCTTGGGTACCATTGCAGTTCTCATATGCAACCTTGCTTGTGTAAATCAGAAGAATGCACGATGCCATGTAACCCAGGGCCTGCAGGATTTTCCTTGCAGTCATCAGAGTTTGTTTTGTCAGATTTCTGAAGTAATCTGGTAGTTGTCTTTGTTTTTCTTCTGTGAGAAAAGCCATTTGGGTGGTTGTATCTAGTTCCGCACCCAGAAAAGTTATTCTTTGGGATGGCACAAGTCTTGATTTGTGAATGTTGACTGTGTATCCCAAGGCCTGCAGTAGGCGGATGGCATAATCCAAATGTTTTACTAAAGTTTGTTGGCTGTCCGCTTGTATAAAGCAGTCGTCCAGATACGGGTATATTTGAATCCCCTGAAGTCTGCAGTGTACAATTACTGATGCCAAGCATTTCGTGAATACTCTGGGCGCAGTAGATAATCCAAAGGGCAATGCTGAGAACTGATAATGCTCTGAACCTGCAAGAAATCCGAGGTGTGTTCTGCAACTTTGTCTGATAGAGACATGCAGGTATGCCTCCTTGAGGTCTAGAGTTACCAGCCAAGACCCCTTGCCCAGCATGGGAAGGAGTTGCTGTAAGGTCAGCATTTTGAATTTTGGCACAATGAGATAAGTGTTCAGTGCGGACAAGTCGAGAATAGGCCTCCATTGTTTTCCTTTTCTTGGGACAAGGAATAGTCTGGAATAAAATCCTTGGCCTTGTTCTGCGAGAGGAACCTTTTCTATAGCTTTCATTTGCAATAGGTTGGCAATTTGTTCTAAAGCCTCTGCCCTTTGATTTGGTGGCAGATTTGGCATTCCTTTTCTTTCTGGCAATGTATGAAAATGGAACCTGTATCCTCTGTCTATTATTTGCAGTGTCCATTTGTCCCTTGTAATACTGTGCCAATTTCTTGAGAATAAAGATAGCTTTCCGCACAAAGGTGCTTCTAATTGAGCCCTGGTCGGCGGGGTCAAGGTGAAGTCATTGAGTCTGTCCTTGTGCAGCAGTTGTTGGTCCTGCACTACCTCTCTGGTTAGAAGGCTGCCATTGACGTCCTCTGTAGGAGCCTCTAGCTTGCCCGCTACCTCTGGCACGCCTGTTCTTGCCTCTTTGAAATCTCTCTTCTGGAAAGGATCAATTCTTAGAAGGCCAATTTCTGCTGAAACTTGGTGGTTGGACCTGGAGGAAATCTTTGACTGTTTGTACAGATTTCGCCTTTTCCTCAAATTTCTTTAAGATCTCCTGAGCAGTGGGAGACAAATAACTTTTGCTTTTCCAGTGGAGCATCCAGAAGCTTAGCCTTAACATGATCTGGCAGAGATTGTTCCTTCAGCCAAGCATGTCTATGTATGACTGCACCTGTCATTGCTGACCTACATGAAGCTTCCAATGTGTCATAACCACACTGCAAGAAATGGTTGCTAACCTGTTGTGAGTTATGTACCAGATCCTGAAGAGACTTACGATCTAGGGGTTCAGGTGAAGACAGTTTTTTCTGCAATTCATCCAACAAATACCTCTTGGTACTGTATCATATGAAATTGACAATTTAAAGCCCTCAGACAGAGTGGACGAAGTATACACTTTTTACCCCATCTCTCTAAAGCCCTGGACTCCCTTCCAGAGGGGAGTGGATTTTTAGTAGTGGCAGCTGCAACCCCTTTTTGGACCCTGGGAAATAGTTTCTGGATCAGCAGAGTGGGCCTTGTAAAGGAAATGATGCGAGTCCGGGACCCTGTAGTACCTATCGGGTTTAACAGGAGCCGGAGGAAGGGTGTCAGGGGTAATGCTAGACTCCGAATACACATCAATGACACTTAAAACAGGAGGAATAGCCAAGGGTCTATGCTGAGGTAAATTAAGAAAAGTCCTTAATCTCTTCCTGGAATCAGAGTATTCCTGGCCCTGCCATTGGAAATGCTCTCTCATGGAGTGAAGGGTCTCCCCAAAGGACAGCTCTTCAGGAGGGGAGGCAGAGGGAATAGATTCCTCTGCATCAGAATCCTCGTAGGCCGTAAAGGCCTCCTCCTGGTAGTCCGATAGAGCAGAGCCATCAGAGGACTGTGGATCAGCGGGCTCAACCCTGGGCCTTTTGTCTAGAGGAGGTCGAGAGCCCCTAATTAAAGAAATAAGGTCCTCAGCCAAACTTAATATCTGTGAACCTGTAGTGGATCCCTGAGGAATAGTCTTGGGAGGCAGAGATTTTTGTTGTTTAGCAGCTTTAGCCCTAGTGAATGCTTTTATGGACATGGATGCAGGGGGCCTGGCTGCTCCACGTGCTGGTGTAGTTTTGTCTAGGGGAATGGGGTCGGTAGTTTCCTGAACACCGATTTCAGAGGGTAAATCTATAACAGACTCAGAAGAGGCCTCCGGGGCCGAGGTTGTCGGTTGTGCGGTTTCTGCGTTCGGAAGTACCAAGGACTCTGTTTCAGCCGAAACAGAGACACTCACGGTAGGCCTAGGCGTGGTTTCAGCCGAAACCACGGTCCGAGTGTCGGTCCTTGTCCTTCCGTTTTTTGGTTAAATGAGAAGTCGGAGTCTCCGACGGCATAATATAAGAGAAACTAGCCCCAAAAAATTCCTCTGCAAACTCCGACCGACACCTAAGAGTGCGTCGATTAAAGGAGGCACAGGCAGTACAGGCCGAGACGTCGTGGTCTGGGCCTAGGCAGGGGAGGCAGTAGGAATGGAAATCCTTATGAGGTATTAGTTTCCCACAAGTCAAGCAATTATTAACTTTAAGCGTTTGATCTGACATTGGCTGAGGCAAGAAAGAGTCCCCAACGGGGTACTTAGCTTTTTGAAGTCTTCGGTAGCTGAAGTTACAGGAGCTGGCCGACCGGCACTTGCGAACTGCTTCTGCTTCGGGTACCACGCGGCAAGAAAGACTGGGGAAGATGGCGTCGGCTGATACTTTTATACCCCAGGTGCTCTGACGTCAGGGAAAGGGCGACATCAGCTGACGCCGGACCCAGACTTTGGAATCCGGCCGACCGAAGGGCTGCCTGAGGCAGGAGAACCCATATGTGAGGACTGCAGATGCATCCTTGAAGGACATCTTTTCTAAAGCAAACTTCACCTTATTTAAGACAGAGGTGGTAAGTTTCACAGCCCCCACGCTAAAGGATAACTCTGCCAAAGATGCAGAAACCTTTACAAATACACTCTATGAGCACCTACAAGGATGCATGGATCGTGCCATCCCTAGCAAAACCAAGACTCACTCCTCTAAGAGAAGGAAACCAGTTTGGTGGACCCCTGCAATAAACAGACTATATAATAGGAGGAGGAAACTAGTTCAGGAAAAAAAAAGCAAATCCCAAGAAGGAAAGACATCCCTGATCAGTATCAGTAAGAAACTGAGGTCCCTCATGAAATCATCCAAGGCTAACTTCGAAAGAAAAATAGCCAAGGATTCAAAACTTAACCACAAAGCCTTCTTTAGCTAGGTTAAGAATCTAAGTGGCAACTCGCAGATATGTCCTGAACTAGTGCAAAATAGCACAAAATATACTGAACCTACTGATAATGCCAACATCCTGGCAGATAGACTCAGTGCAAACTTCACCCCCCTCTCACCTCCAAAAGGGCCCACAACAATACCGGTAAAAGTGTAGTGTCTCAAAAATCAGACGCACAGGTGGAAACAGCCCAGTCAAAAGCCAAAAACACCGTCAATGAGACCAGACTGTGTCCCAGGGCTGGGTCTTGCACGAACTACAGAATGAACTAACCCCCCACCTAAACACGCTGTTTCACCTCAGCCTGTCCACAGGCTACGTGCCCACAGAATGGCACACAGCAATGGTTATTCCTCTCCACAAAGGAGGGGCCACAACTGACCCTGGTAACTATCACCCCATAAGCCTGACTAGCCTGGTCTGCAAGGCTATGGAGCGCATCATCATGGAACTCCTTAAAGACATTGAGAACCTTCAAACACTTGACCCGACCCAGTTCAGCTTTAAGGGCAGATCATGCCTACTAAACCTGGTTGACTTCGAGACAGTCACCAAGGCCATAGACGAGGGAAAGGTGGTTCACACAGCCTACCTTGACCTCGACAAGGCTTTTGACACCATTCCCCACTCAGGTATTACAGAAAAACTCACCAGCCTGAACCTAAACCCCTACATCACAAGATGGATTGCCAACTGGATTACACATAGAACCCACACGTTAAGAATAGCGGGCTCCAGGTCAGACTTTAAACCAGTCACAAGTGGTGTCCCGCAGGGCTCTGTCTTGGGACCCCTACTGTTCAGCATATACTTCTCAGAAGTACAGGCAAACACAGGAGGACTATGGCTAACCAAGTTTGCCGATTACTGCAAACTGGGAGCCATAACTGACACTCCGGCTGACACGGACATCCTCCAAAAGGGCCTTACTGAGATGGACACCTGGTGTCAAAGTCATGGCCTCAAGCTAAATGCCAAAACATGCATAGGCATCCCATTTGGGAAGAACAAAAAGGCCACGAATTACCACATAGTTGACAGCCCCCTTAATACAGAAGCGGTAATAGAGATTTGGGGACACAGGTAGATAGTAATCTCTCCTTTGACAATCATATTGTCAAAGTAGTTAGGAAATCCTTCTATGTGGCCCATCTAATTACTAAAGGGTTCGCATCTAGAAATAAAGAGGTTATAGTGCCCCTCTACTCGTCACTCATGAGACCCATCAGAGTACAATGCCCCATTTGGGATTACTTCAAGACACTTCCAACAGCTGGAAAGACAACAAAAGTAACTCACCAAGAGGATTACTGGTCTTAAACATATGACCTATGCAGCCCGACTGAAAAAACTCCAGCTGTACTCAGTGGCATATCGCTTACTCAGAGGTTCTCTGCCTGACTTACAAAGCCACGTCCAACTCAGAATTGATGGACATGCTCCACCTAAAGAAATCCAAGTCACTGCGAGCCATGCGCTCTAGTGAGCTAAACCTCGCCACAACAATAAAATAAAACATGCTGGAGGGATAGATTCCCGTCACAGAGACTCCCCATGCTTTGGAGCAAAATTCCAAATTACATCAGGCAGAGCCCCTCACCAACACTCTAAGAGAAACCTTGACGAGTGGATGGGTAACAGAAAATACACCCCTAGGATCATTTCACTGGCTCTGCTTGACAGAGGATCAGTTAATTAATCAATGGGGTGGCGAAAGCCAACACACACTGGCTAGCTAGGCTTATAAATGCCCTTGGGCAGATGGCCTAGTACCTACCTATGAACACTGTAGAAAGTCCATCTATAAATGCTCATAGTATTTTCAGAGGGTCTGGGAAACCTTAAATGCTCTCCCAATGAAAACACTGACATTCTGGAAATATAGTTTCAGAGAAAGTTAAACCTCCACAGGGAGAGTCAGATACTCTGCTCTTCTCCAAGAGTTACTCAGAAATTTAGAGAGAAAACCCTGCATGTCCCTCCTTTGTCTTCCTGTCCAGACAAGAGTTTGCATCTCTTCAGGAAAAGAGGAATCACACTTTCTTTTACTAAAAAAAAAAGAACTTATAAGATGACTCACTAATCTGAACTAAACCATGAGCCAGATGTAGTAAACTATTCCTGTCTAGACAAACTAGACAGTAGATACATGGCTAGTCTTCATTTCTGACGGAAAAAAAAATTAGCTAGTGTTAATGGCAGCAGCAGCTTTCCCAGGGAAGGGCACAACACTGACTGAATGGGCAAGACTTCCCTGTTCCCTTTCCTGGGACCCCAACAGCTGCAGAGGACGTGGCTAACCCCTAGGTCCACAGTGGCTGTAGTTGGTACACAAGAATGCTCCAGGGTAAAATAGGAGAGATCTGAGGAACCAGCTTTGGCCAAAGTGGAATTACCCATCTGTGGTGGAGACAAACTGTTAACCTGCAGTGGTGGCAAAGGCTGTCTGCTTAACTTTTTCCTTCTGTGGCTGGAATAACTGAATGTGGGACCACCAGTTCCATTCTATGGTCTAGTCGAAAAAGGTGTCTTTTTTGCTGGGCAATTTAACTTTAAAAGTTTTACCAGTTCATGCCATTTAAGTCTTTTCCCCCCCTCACAAAAAAGCAGCAAAAAGAAACATACTCGGGTAGCCCTCAAAAGAACAATTTCTCCACAGAGAATAAAGGGTTTTCAACTACCTTAAACAAATTTTTAAACACACTTTTGCATTCCCATTTAAAAGTAAAGTCAAGTCTCATGACAGTCTGTTAAAACAAACTCCTTGCTTAAATATAACTTTCCTAAGCAAGAAAGTAATTAAAATAAAAATAATGTGGAAGGCAAGCAGGCTGTAAGTACTCCAAACCGCACTATTTATTGCGAGCGCTTTTGTCACAACGTCAGACAAATAAAAGACAATTTACCACTTTATGCACTTAAAAGTGGATACAATTAAACCAATCACAATTGGTCATCAGTAAATTACATCCTCTAATTCACGTGGGGTTATTAAAAACTTCTAAATCCATTATGAAAAAGGTAAACAGTGAACAATTCAGCTAATACCAAAATATCTTCTCTATTTAAGATGTATGTCACTAAAACCATACAAAATATAAAAACCATTACAAAAAAACTATACAAATACATAAATACATGTATATAATAAAAATACACATTAAAAACTGAAAGTTAAGGTATGATACCACTTTCAATTAGAATACTAGGGAGGCTAAACACATGATTGATGCAAGTGTAGAACATTAAAAAGTAAATATTAAAAATTGAATAATTTTAATTATTCCTAAATTTTAAAAATGCATGTTACGTGCATAAATGGGTTTACTACGGTTGATTGAAAACTCACTTGATTGAAAATGAAATTACAAGGACCATTTCACTGAAAGTCATAAATGGCCTTTTCCCCACTGTAGTGCAACCCTGGAGTTAGTATATAAAGTAAGGGGGGGGGGGCAAAGCCCCCCACATATCTTGGTTATATATTTTCTTTTGGAAACAGTTATTTATTGCAATTTTAAGTGTCACTGTGCATAGTTTAAAATGCTTATAACATGTGGGGGACTATGTCCACCACCCCCCTTTCTTTAAATACTAACTCCAGGGTCGCACTACAGTGGGGAAAAGGCCATTTATGACTTTCAACGAAATGAGTTAAGTGAAGTGATCCTAGTAATTTCATTTTCAGTCAAGTGAGTTTTCAAGCAACCGTAATAGACCCGCATAAATATATGTGAATAACAGACCACAAACCATGATCCAGTAACCTAGTACACAAGTGCAACCTTGTGGTAAATATGACAATTTATGTAAATAAGCAAACAATGGCCGAGGTCCCCATCAAAATGCACTTAAATACTTACAAAAAAATAAAGGGCCGATGGTACACTACTACTACAGAAGTACAACAAGCATTTGTATCTATATGTGCACTACATACATGGATGCCAGTTTACAAAACTGGTTTCATTCAAGTATCACAAAATTTTAAACTTTACTTAATATGCCCATTATGTAGGTACATATCTAGCCTACTGTTAAGCAATGCATTTTGCTACAGCCCCCCCCCCCACATGTGAAAGAAAAAAAGTTTCTAAACAGCTTGCAATCAAATTGGATACAATTATGACAACTGGCCTGTAATTCACTGCCCGGATGCCAGCAAAGTAGTCTGGAGAAAGTAAAAAAAGAAAATCAACTATAAATAGAAGACAACAGAAAAAACTGATTGTGAAGAATCTTGCAGCTGTGCAGTAAAAAAAAAAAAAAAAAAAAAAGAGTAGTTCAAAGTTTCGTTTTAGTACAGATTCACAGTTTCCTCTAAATTACTGGAAGCAATCAAATGCACTCAGGAGGAGCTTAAAGTACAACACGGAAATAATAGATGCACTCAATACAAAAGGCTAGGGAATAAAAAAATACGGAGCTGAACGGAGGAGGGGCATCGCCACAGCTCTATGCTGAGATTTCACACTAGAGGCTTCTCAGCTTCTTAAAAACCGTAAGGTGCCTTGTTTTCTTGCTTATTTTTCTATTACTTACTCTTGCCAATGATTGCACTTTTTTTACTGTATTTTATTACTATTAAACAAACTACACTGTTGTATTTGTCTGCCTTACTGGGCCTATTAAATCATTTGTTACTGTTTTTACTGTCTGTAAAGCTTCTTCAGCCATGTTCACTGTTTGAGAGGTATTAACAGGAAATTCTCTCAGTTTCTTTGTTCTGATTTTCCTGCCAAGAAATGAATCATACAACCGATTGTTAGTAGTTAAAAGCATTCTCTAGAGTTTCCCTGCTCTTTTTTAAAACTTTTAGCGTCTCACTGCTGCTTTTATGCAGTAGCAAATATTTTTCTAGTGTTTTCTGCCTAAAACAGTGTTGCTAGTAGCTGTAGCATAGTCCAGACTCAAGGTTGCTGTTTCTGGGCCTGGTTTGCAGCAGCTGTTTGTTCTGAGCAAATTTTCCAAGCCATCATGGATTAGAAAGGGCCCTTCTGTGCTCTAGTGAGGGGATTGTGCTGATTGGTCCCTGGCTGGTAAAGGTTGGCTGGGCTAGGGCTTTGAGTAAGCATCTCACCCCCCACCCTCCCCCATTTGTTTTAAAGTTGTTTTAGTGTTTTTTTAGGTTTCAGCCTTCTGGTACTTAATCACAAACCCTTGAGTGGATTTCTGCTCGTTTGCTCATCGCCCAGTGCCACTGACTGCTGCACAACTATGCGCCACAGCCAGACAGATGATTTCAACAACTTTTTCTTTAGATACAGCTGTATCCCAACAGTGTAGTTCCTTATCTTTAGCACATTTCTAGGCAAAGAGGCTAGATTTCTGCGTTACTAGAATCTTAATTTTCCTGGTTTTTAAACCTCGCATTTGAGCTGGTTTGGGCATGTTTGTACATCACGCACCACAGCTGCACTGTTTAACTTAACCCATTATGAGGTATTCCAGCTACAAATCTTTTCTTTAGTAGCACTTTTATGATCACCTAGTACTCCTCTTGATCTTCCACCCTTTACCACCATAGCCGTCTCTGGCCTCTATCCCTCAGAATCTGGCACATATGGACGGACAATTCCCTACGTTTTCTCCCGTCAGTGTTTGATACGGGCATCCTGACACACTGTAGCAACTGTCTCATGGCACCGAAAACCCTCTACCACCACCTAGGAACACAATTTGAGAGAGATGCAATTACATTAAGAACGTAGTCTACGCTCTCTCCCTCACAAGCCAGTATATCTGACACAGAGAAAGCTGTCAACACAAGCACCACACCTCAATTACCACCTACACAAGACACAAACGTGCATGCAGAGGTCCTCAAGAAAAACATGCATGCAGAGGTCCTCAACAAAAACATGCCCAGACCTCAGAGGCAAAAAGCACACAAACTCCACACACCTGTGTCTCATAGCCACTAAGGCCTAAACATAAACCCAACAAATTAGTCATAGGAGAATCCATTGCGAGAAAGAGACAGATGTGCCCCTCACCAGGCTGGATAGTCGGGTGCCAGAATCCGCCATATCACCCATGTACTCAAGTTTCTCGATAGATACGGTTAAGACTCGGTCATAGTCCAAGTTGTTGTGAATGATTTGAGATGCAACTCCCTAGACTATATGAAGACAGACATACTAGAGCTAATTGAATGAGTGTCCCAAGCAGGTATGTTTCTATCCCTAAGGGTCAATCTACAGTCACCCAGAATGATGACTCAAAACAAACAGAAAATGACTAACAACTGGCTTCGTTTCTGGTGTCATTCTAAGGGGATCCAGTACCGGACAGCCTGGGAAGACATGAACAGACCACAATACTTATCCAGAAATGGCCTGCATCTGTCTCCCTTGGGATTCAGGCTTCTAGCAAAGGCTCTTGCCCCCCCCCCCTCCCATAGGGCTTTTTTTAGGCAATACCATGAGATCATAACAAACATGAAAATTTCATCAAAATGCAAATTAAAGGTCATGCTGCTAAACGCTAGGAGTCTAAACATGAAACTGCACTCACTGCAAGCATTCTTAACCCTGGAAAATGCTGACAATTGTACCGTCACAGAAACTTCAGTCAAAGCTGCGGAGAAAACTCCAACCCATACCAGGTTACTCATTCTATCATACACTCGGGCCCCAAACCATGGGCAGCAAAGCAAAAGTAGGTGGAGTTGCAATTTATATTAAAGACACATGCTATTTGACCAGCCTGGAGGTGTGACACACAAAAGACACTCCAGGTGCAGTAAACCACTGACAAGATGCCTATTCAAATCAGGCACCTGGCTCTAACTCAAGATTCCCACTCCACCTATCTGGACCTCTTGCAATCCATAAAGATTCAACCATTTACCCTGATCATGGGCAACTAACTATCCAACCACAGACTAGAAGAACTACTCATGCCAAAACAGAAATGTCAGGAAATTACTTGATTTAGTCAATGCAAATGGTTTGGACCAGATGGTCGACACCCTCACAAGAGGTGATATCTTCAACTTGGAATCAACCAACATGAGTACCCACTGCTGCATCCCTACAGTGTCATCTGCCCTGTTGAGATTCGACCACAAAGCAGTCACTTTTGAAGTCACCATCTACCCCAACCCTACCCCAGCTAGGGTAGAGAGAGAATTCTCCAAAGCTTATTACAACCTCGTGAGGGAAGGTAAAACAGTTTCACAGTCCCCTTCCCTTCCATAGGAACTGGCACACATGTCCAATCCTACACCAAAGTACTATACCAGCATTTATACAGCTGCATGGAATCAAAAATACCAGACAGGACAAAATCATCCTCCTCAAGGAAGAGTAAACCAGTCTGATGGACATCCGCAATAAATAAACTCTACAATAAAAACCAAGGAGCACCAGGTGCCTAATTGGAAGCAATGTCTCCTCAGCCTGAATAAGCAAATAAGAGCAATAGTGAAATCCTCCAAAGCAAACCGTCCAAACTGGCCACATCTACTAAAGACAATCATACGACACCAAACGTACATTCACAGAGATGCCTGAATTTTGTAAACAAACTCCCTGGATGTGATTGTCAATACAAAGTACAGTTTTGTACCTACCATAAATGTAGATGTCCGAACAGGATAGCATCTGCAGTCCTTACAAATGGGTTGTCCTGTCGTCAGGCAGCCCTTCGGTCGGCCGGATTCCAAAGTCTGGGTCTGGCCTCGGCTGGTGTCGCACTTCACCCGACGTCATCACTGCTGGTCTTCGGGTATAAAGGCATCAGCCGACGCCATTTTCCTCAGGGTTTCTTGCCCCAGATGCCAGTTGCCCTCTTGGATAGCTAAATTTTTGGATAAATGCCAATGCTTCCAAAAAAGTAGAAGGCAAACACAAAAATAAGCACGTATGTACATATATACAAACAAATACACCATAAGAAATCCCCCCCCCCCAGCTAGCTATTAGGTGGGCAAATACCCTAGGAGTACCACAGAGGGGAAGGAGGGTGGGTAATCCTGACTGCAGATGCTATCCTGTTCGGACATCTACATTTATGGTAGGTACAAAACTGTACTATGTCCTTCAAGGATGCATCTGCAGTCCTTACAAATGGGTAGAATACCATAGCCAAACTAGGGGAGGAGGAAGAAGAAATTATGGTGTAGTTAGGATCCCTTGCAAAACAGCAGTGGCAAACCCTGCTCGGGCTCTAGAGTATAGAGGTAAGTTATAATGCTTGGCAAATGTATGCACAGAGCTCCAAGTAGCAGCCTCTATAATGTCCTTGGTAGCCACTCCTCGTAAGAAGGCTGTGGTAGTGGCTGTAGCCCTTGTAGAATGAGGCCTTATGTTCTGTGGAATTTGCTTTCCATGGTAGGAGTAACAGAATCTTATGCAATTTCCTATCCACTTGAAGATTGTCTGTTTGGAAATTGCTTTTCCTTCCCTTCCTGTTGCATATGCTACTAGAAGCTGGTCAGTTTTTCTATTGCCCTTGGTTCTGTCCAGGTAGTAGCGCAACTGTCTATGTACATCCAAAGTATGCAGCAGTCTTTCCCCCCTGTTCTGTGGGTTGGGAAAGAAGGTAGGTAGGTGTATTGCCTGGTTTAGAGACACTCTGGATACCACCTTAGGCATAAATGTAGGATTAGTTCTCATGGACACTCTATCTTGATGGAAGATTAGGAAGGGTTGTACTGCCATTAACGCCTGTAGTTCCGAAACCCTTCTTGCTGAAGTAATTGCCAGCAGGAAAGCAGTTTTCCAGGATAGGTGTTGAAGATCTGCTGTTGCTGCTGGTTCGAATGGAGGGAGTGTCAATTTTTCTAGCACAAAGTTCAAGTCCCATGCTGGTAATGGTGGTTTCCTAGGAGGTTTTACATTCTTAATTCCTCTCAGAAACTGCCTGAGTAGAGGATGTGAGAAGACAGGGGGATCGAAGCTGTATTGTGCAGAAATAGCTGATGGATGTATCTTGATGGAGGAATAGGACAGGCCTGTATGGAGAAGCTCTGCCAAATACTCCAGGATGTTGGCAATATCTACCTTTGACACATCTTTCCCTCTTTCAGTACTCCAAATGACAAACCTTTTCCATTTTCCTGCAAAGTTCCTTCTTGTTGAAGGTCTGCGGGCCTCAAGGATAATGTCTTTAACCCTTTGGGATAAATATGGGTTAGTTGCTCTTATGTAATGTTCCAGGCAGTCAGTTGCAGAGTTTTCAGGCTTGGATGCAGGATGTTGTAGTCGCTCTGAGTTAACATCAACGGAATCAGGGGCAGTGTCCACGTTTCCCCCCAGAGACATGCTCCTCAGTAATGGATACCAATGTTGTCTTGGCCAATTTGGAGCTATCAGAATTATCCTTGGACGTTCCTCTTTGATTTTCAGAAGTACCTTGTGCATCAAAGGAAGAGGTGGAAATGCATATGCTGTCAGGCCTTTCCAACTGAAGGATAGAGAGTCTACCTTCCAAGCAAGTGGGTGGTATTGTCCTTGTGCAGAATTTCTTGAGCTGGTGATTGAGTGGGGATGCGAATAGGTCTATTTGTGGCATTCCCCATTTCTTTGTGATGGCCTTGAAGATGTCCGGGTGTAGCATCCATTCGTGAGCATCCGAGGTAGTTCTGCTTAACATGTCTGCTAGGAGGTTTTCTTTTCCCGGTACGAATATTGCCTGTAACTGAATGTTGCAACTCAGAGCCATATTCCATAGGTCCAGAGCCATTCGGCATAGGGGGTATGAATGAGTGCCTCCCTGTTTGTTGGTGTACCACATGACTGTGGTGTTGTCTGTCCTTATCAATTGGCCTTCTTTGAGGAATGGTTTGAAATTCTGGATTGCTAGTTTTACTGCCAGCATTTCTTTTTGATTTATGTGCAGGTGCAGCTGATCTGGAGTCCATAAGCCTTGAATGCACTTGTCCAGCATGTGGGCCCCCCAACCGAGGTCTGAGGCGTCCGTTGTGATGGTTTGGCTTGGTTGAATGCTGTGGAAGGACAAACCTGGGTTTGACTGGCATGCCTGAGCCCACCATAGGAACTCTTGTTTCAGGCATGGGATTAGTGGTATTTCAGTTTCTAAGCTGTGCTTGTGTTGAAACCATAAATTCTTTAGGTATCACTGTAGTTTTCTCATATGCAGTCTGGCATGGGGGGCCAGGATTATGCAGGATGCCATGAAGCCCAAGGCCTGCAGTACTTTCCTTGCTGTTAGAATTGTTCTGCTTTGTTAATGCCAAGAAGTAAAGAGGAAGTTGTTCTTGTTTTTCTGCAGTTAGGAATGCCATCTGTTTTACTGTGTCCAATTCTGCACCCAAGAATGTTCTTGTTTGGGATGGTATCAGTCTTGACTTTTTTAAATTGACTGTGTATCCCAGGGCTTGTAGTAAGCAAATGACTCTTTGTAAGTCTTGTGACAGCTTGTTTCTGTTGTCCGCTTGTATCAGGCAGTCGTCCAGGTATGGATAAATTTGGATTCCCTGAAGCCTGCAGTGAGCGATTACTGATGCCAGGCATTTCGTGAACACTCTGGGTGCAGTAGATAAGCCAAAGGGCAATGCTGAGAATTGATAATGCTCTGATCCTGCAAGAAATCTGAGGTATCTTCTGCAATTTGGTCGTATGGGGACGTGCAGGTATGCCTCCTTGAGATCTAGAGTTACCAGCCAGTACTCCTTGCCCAGCATGGGAAGAAGTTGCTGTAGGGTCAGCATTTTGAATTTTGGAACAATGATGAATGTGTTTAAAGCGGACAGGTCGAGAATAGGTCTCCAACTTTTCTCTTTTCTTGGTACTAGGAAGAGTCTGGAGTAAAATCCCTTGCCCTGTTCTGTAGGTGGTACCCTTTCCACAGCTCTCATCTTTGTTAATTGAGCTATTTGTTTTAGAGCTGCTGTCTTTTGATTTGGTGGTAGGTTTGGTATTCCTCTTTTTACTGGTAAAGTGTGGAAATGAAACCTGTAGCCTTGGTCTATAGTTTGCAAAATCCACTTGTCTCTTGTGATATAGTGCCAGTTTTTTGAAAATAAGGCTAACTTTCCGCCTAAGGGTGCTGCTATTTGTTCCCTGGTAGGCGGTGTCAGAGCCAAGTCACTGATTGTCCTGTTGCAGTGGTAGTGGTTGTATCTGTGCCTCGTTGGTTATTGCCTTGCCACTGGCGTCCCCTGTAGGCACCTCCTCTGGATTGATTTCTGCCTCTTGAACGCCTATTCCTGCCTCTCTGAGTTTTAGAGGAGTCTGGAAAGGACCAATTTTTGGAAGGCCAGTTCCTGCTGAACCTTGGGGGCTGAACCTGTAAGAAATCTTTAACTGTTTGTACAGATTTTGCCTTCTCTTCCATTTTCTTCATTACCTGTTGGGCAGGAGAACCAAATAGACTGACCTTATCCATAGGAGCATCTAATAACTTTGCCTTAACATGATCCGGCAAGACCTGTTCTTTCAACCATGCATGCCTTCTTATAACTGTGCCAGTCATGGCTGATCTAAATGAAGCCTCCAGTGCATCATAGCCACATTTTAAAGAATGGTTACTAACCTGCTGAATGTTATTCACCATTTCTAGAACATATTTCTTATCTAAGGAATCATCAGAGGACAGTTTCTTAGTTAACTGATCAAGCATAAACTCTTGGTATTGGATCATATGAAACTGACAGTTCAAAGCTCTAGCTGAGAGAGTAGCAGAGGTGTATACTTTTTTACCTCATCTCTCTAAGGACCTGGATTCCCTTTCAGAAGGGAGAGGGTTTTTCGCTGAGGTCGAAGCTACTGCCTTAGGCCCCTGGGAGATAGTCTCAGGATCTGCAAAAGGAGCCTTGTATAAGTGGTGATGAGTGTCCGGGACCCTGTAAAACCTATCGGGCTTAGCAGGGGCTGGAGGTAAAGTATCAGGAGCAGTGCAAGCATCATTAAATGCATCATCCACAACAGGAAGAACTGGAGGTATAGCTAGAGGCCTATGTTGCGGTAAGTGTAAAAAGGTCCTAAGCCTTTTTCTTGAGTCTGAGAAATCTTGTCCCCGCCATTGGAATTGCTCTCTCATGGCATGTAAAGTTTCCCCAAAGGAAAATTCCTCTGGTGGAGAGGCAGAAGGAATCGATTCTTCAGCATCGGAATCTTCATAAGTAGAAAAAGGAGCCTCTGGATGGTCTGTATTGTCTGTATCATCAGAAGAGTCATCGGAGGACACTGGCTCAGGGGGCTCTGCTCTAGGTCTCTTTTCTGGAGGTTGAGAGGCCCTGTCTGGGTGAGATTGGGATCCCCTTATTGAAAAGATGAGATCCTCTGCCAGAGTAAGCATTTGGGAACTGGAACTGGGCCTGTGAGAGGGGGGCTTAACAGGCACAGACTTAGCAGTTTTGGCTGCTTTGGCCCTGGCAAAGGCCTTTATGGACATGGCTGCAGGAGGCCTAGCAGCACCACGTGCTGGGGTAGAGACATCCAAAGGGATGGTGTCCGATAATTCTTGAGAAACCACAGTAGTAGGCAAAACTTCAGAGGCAGATTCAACTAGGGTAGAAGGGGCCTCTGTAGTAGTCATGGATTCGGCTGAAGATTGACCCGTTTGCTCGGTTTCGGCCGAAACCGCGGACCGCGAGTGTCGGTCCTTTTCTTTGCGTTTCTTAATTTGAGTAGTCGGAGGATCCGACGGCATAATGTACGCAAAATCCGAGCCGAAAAACTGTTCAGCAAACTCCGACAGACGCCTAAGCGTTTGTCGGTTGAAGGAAGCACAGGCTAAACAAGCTGCTACATCGTGGTCTGGGCCTAAACAAGGTAAGCAGTAAGAGTGGAAATCTTTATGAGGTATTTGTTTCCCACAAGTTAAACAGTTATTCACCTTTTCTGACATCGGCTGAGGCAAGAAAGAGTCCCCAACGGGGTACTTAGCTTTTTAGAAGTCTTCGAAGTAGTATTCGGTAGTAGTAATCTCTGGATCTGACCGACCGGCACTTGCGAACAGCTTCTGCTTCGGCGCCACGCAAGAAAGACTGAGGAAAATGGCGTCGGCTGATGCCTTTATACCCGAAGACCAGCAGTGATGATGTCGGGTGAAGTGCGACACCAGCCGAGGCCAGACCCAGACTTTGGAATCCGGCCGACCGAAGGGCTGCCTGACGACAGGACAACCCATTTGTAAGGACTGCAGATGCATCCTTGAAGGACATCAGCCAGGGGTGCAACCATATTGGAGCTGGTCCTCACTAATACGGGAGAATGCCACACACCCCCCTACTGTAACACCTTCCCTGGTAAGGTCAGACCACAAAATGGTCTCCTTTGAAGTAAAAATAAACCTGGACCTCCAGCTAAGGCAGGAAAATTCAGGAACTATTCCATGGCTAACCTCCTGTTATTAACGGAGAGCCTGCCAAAACATCAAGCCTCCATAAACCCTGAAAACACTACTGTCTGTGCAGAATTGTTCATATAAACCCTGTACAAGCATGCTAATAGCTGCATACAGGCAACTGCACCCACCAGGAAAAAGTATAGAACTAACTCAAAACAAGCTACCCTGATGGAATCAATAGGCTGTATAACATGAGGAAGAAAACCATGGCAAAAATTAGGAGATGCAGCACCCATCAGGATAAAAACACTCTCAAACTAAACTCAGAAGACAAATAAAGTCTACCAAAACAAATTTGACACAAGTTTGGCCTCCCAGGCCAAGGAACCCCACAAAGCATTTACCTACGTCTGCAAACTCAAAGGCAATACACAGTTATGTGCAGAGCTCAATGTAAATGCAAATGGAGCCACCTATACTCAGCCAGAAGACATAGCAAACCTCCTGGCTGATAAATTCAGCTCCAACTTTTCCCCTCTCCCAGCCACCCTTCCCTCAGGAAATATCAAATACAACTATCCCTACTAAGCAACAGATCCATGATGCGCCCTCTAAGACCAAGAGCACTACATCAAAGGGCCAAGACAATATCCCAGGATACCTTCTAAATAGCATGAAGCATGACCTATCAGGGCCTCTAGAATTACTATTTAACTGTAGCCTCCAAATAGGTTTCGTGCCTCATGAATGGAGAACGGCAACAGTCATCCCTCTGCACAAAGGTGGGCTACTTACAGACCCTGGAAACTACAGCCCCACAAGTCTCACTAGTCTTATATGTAAAGCCATGGAATGAATTAGCATGGAGATGATTAACAGAAATATAGTAAACCAACAGACACTGGACCCAACCCAGTTTGGTTTCATCAAGGGAAGATCATACCTTCTCAACCTGGTGGACTTATTTGAGAAGGTCACCGAAACAATGGATGAGGGAAAAATTGTTCACACTGCCTACCTTGACATGGCCAAGGCATCTGACAATACCCCACTCGGACATTGTTGACAAACTTAAAAAAGTTAGGCACAAACTCCTATGTCACCCGGTGTATAGCCAACTGGCTCACAGATAGGACCAAAGAAATCAGAATTGGAGAGACCACCTCTAAGAGGCCAGTCACAAGAGGAGTCCCTCAGTGATCAATCCTTGGACCGCTCCTTTTTGGCATTTACTTCTCAGAAGTAAAGACCAAGGTCAGTGGTCCCTGCCTGACTAAATTTGCAAATGATTGCAAATTAGGAGCGGTCACTGAATCTCACACCGATACAAATCTTCTCCAGGAGGGGCCGACACAAACTGGTGTCAGAGCCATGGACTAAAACTAAATGCCAAGAAATGCATAATAGTATCCTTTGGGAAGTCATCCACCCCTGGTAAATATTACATTGACAAAACACCCCTTAGAGTTGACCCAGTAGTCATAGACTTAGGGACACAGATCGTAATCTAGCCTTTGACCATGTCTACAGTGGTGAGGAAGCCATACTATACTGCATAGCTTATAAACAAAGGCATGGCACCAAAGTCCAAGGAAGTCACTGTTCCACTGTATTTGGCATTCAGACCCTCACTGTGTACAATGCCCCCCTATGGTATGTATCCAAATAGACATATCCACAATTGGAACTTTCACAGAAGTTCTTAACTAAAGAGAGTGCAGGGCATAAGTAAAATGCCCTATGCAGACCGCCTCAAGGCACTATCCTTGTATTGTCCTCTACAGGCTTTTGAGGAGAGATCTAGGTCTGGCATATAAGGCATTGTCAGACGCCACTCTGATGGACCTCCTGCACATTAACAAAAACAAACAGCACCAGACTTAACCATTCTAAAGACTTAAACCTTGCCCGTGATATAAAGAGATCCTGCTGGAGAGACAGATATGTATCCCAGAGACTACCGTGTCTATGGAACAGGCTCCCCATCCATGTGAAGCAGAGTTCCTTCCTAACCCAATTCAAGTGCAACTTGGAGAACTGGATGAGAAACCAGAAATTCATCCCTAGCTTGGCACCTGTCTCTAATGGACACAGGCAACCTGTAAATGGTTCACCTCCCAAACCCCTGCTTACACTTACCAAGAGTATCACAACTTAAGAGATTTAGGATGCATAGCCAGGGTTAAAAAGGCCCTTGTGGTCATTAGCCTAGTAAACACCTACTATGAACCTATAAGACCTTCTTCACATATGTCTGCATTCAGATCAGCTCTGAACTTTTGGTCAAGGACACCACACACAAATGCAACAGATACAGCAAACCTGCTGGCAGACAGGTTCAGTAAAAACTTCACTCCTCTGCCCACCCCCCCACCCCCTATCAGTAAATTATCTCTAGGAAGCAAGTAATCATTGCCTTTTCAAAAGCAAAAAATACAGCCTCCATGGGACCTGATAACATCCCAAGCTACATCCTACATGAACTCGAGCAGAAACCTGCAGCACCATTAAGCACCCTGTACAACCAAAGTCAGAGTACCGGCTTTGTCCCAGCAGAGTGGAAAGACCGCCATCATTATCCCTTTGTACAAAAGGTGGAGTTGTCCATCGATCCAGGAAATTATAGACCCATCAACCTAACTAGCGTGATCTGAAAGGCCAGGGAAAGGATAAAGGACCTCATTAACAAGGATACTGGCAACCCCAAAACACTCAATCTCACACAGTTTGGTTTCATCAAGGGGAGGTCATGCCTGTTAAATTTGGTTGACTTCTTTGAGACAGTCACCAAAGCCATGGATGCGGGGAATATTGTGCACACCACTTGACCTGACCGAAGCCTCTGAAACTATTCCCCACTCAGGTACAATACACAACACTGTCTGAACTAGGCATCAATCTGTATGTTACCAGATGGGTAGAAAACTGGCTCAGTGATGGAACCCACCTATTCGGGGAAGCCACCTCAAACAGTAGACCTGCAATGAGCTGTGTACCAGAGGAATCTGTCTTGGGGCCTCTG
>NC_056728.1:1768103641-1768108641 GCF_019279795.1 Protopterus annectens
AGGAATAGGACAGGCCTGTGTGGAAGAGCTCTGCCAAGTATTCCAGAATGTTGGCTACGTTTACCAGTGACACATCATCTCCTTTTTCAGTACTCCAAATGAGATATCTTTTCCATTTTGCTGAATAATTTTTTCTTGTTGAGGGTCTGCGAGCCTCAAGGATAATGTCTTTAACCCTTTGGGATAAATTTGGGTTAATTGGTCTTATGCAATGTTCCAGGCAGTCAGCTGCAGAGTTTTCAGGTTTGGATGCAGATTGTTGTAGTCGTTCTGTGTTAACAGCAAGGGAACCAGGGGTAGTGGCCATATTTGTTCCCGAGACATGCTCCTCAGTAATGGGTACCAATGTTGCCTTGGCCAGTCTGGAGCTATCAGAATGATCCTTGGACGGTCCTCTTTGATCTTCAATAGCACTTTGTGCATCAAAGGAAGTGGTGGAAATGCATATGCCGTCGGGTTTTTCCAACTGAAGGATAGGGAGTCCACCTTCCAAGCAAGTGGGTGGTACGTCCTTGTGCAGAATTTCTTTAGTTGGTGATTGCGTGGGGATGCAAATAAGTCTATTTCTGGGAGTCCCCATTTTCTTGTAATGGTTTTGAAGATGTCCGGATGCAGCATCCATTCGTGGGCATCCGTGGTAGTCCTGCTTAAAATGTCTGCTAGGATGTTTTCTTTTCCTGGTACAAAAACTGCTTTTAACTGTATGTTGTAGCTCAGGGCCACATTCCAGAGATCCAGTGCCATCCGGCAAAGAGGATACGAGTGTGTGCCTCCCTGTTTGTTGATGTACCACATAACTGTGGTGTTGTCTGTCCTTATCATCAATGGAACTTGCTGAAGGAATGGTCTGAATGCCTGAATTGCCAGTTTTACTGCCAGCATTTCCTTTAGATTTATGTGTAGGTGCAGCTGGTTTTGAGACCATAAGCCTTGTATGCACTTGTCCAGCATGTGTGCCCCCCAACCGAGGTCTGAGGCGTCTGTCGTGATGGTTTGGCTTGGTTGAGTACTGTGAAAAGGCAATCCTGTGTTTGATTGACAAGCCTGAGCCCACCATAGGAATTCTTGCCTCAGGCATGGAATAATGGGAATCTGGGTTTCCAAGCTGTGCTTGTGTTGAGACCATAAATTCCTTAGGTACCACTGTAGTTTTCTCATATGCAGTCTGGCATGAGGAACCAATATTATGCAGGATGCCATGAAGCCCAAGGCTTGCAGAACTTTTCTTGCTGTCAGATGGTTCTGTTTTGTTAAGTCCAAGAAGTAGAGAGGTAGCTGCTCCTGTTTTTCTACGGTTAGGAATGCCATTTGTCTTGATGTGTCCAACTCTGCACCCAAAAAGGTTATTCTCTGGGATGGTATCTGTCTTGACTTTTTTAAATTGACTGTGTATCCCAGGGCTTGTAGCAGATAAATGACCCTTTGTAAGTCTTCTGCTAGCTTGCTTTCGTTGTCCGCTTGTATCAGGCAGTCGTCCAGGTATGGGTAGATTTGGATTCCCTGAAGCCTGCAATGAGCAATTACTGATGCCAGGCATTTCGTGAACACTCTGGGCGCAGTAGATAAGCCAAAGGGCAATGCTGAGAATTGATAATGCTCTGATCCTGCAAGAAATCTGAGGTATCTTCTGCAGTTTGGTCGTATGGGGACGTGCAGGTATGCCTCCTTGAGATCTAGAGTCACCAGCCAAGACTCCTTGCCCAGCATGGGAAGAAGCTGATGTAGGGTCAGCATTTTGAATTTTGGAACAATGAGGAATGTGTTTAAAGCGGACAAGTCGAGAATAGGTCTCCATTTGCCTTCTTTTTTTGGTACCAGGAAGAGTCTGGAGTAAAATCCCTTCCCTTGGTCCATAGATGGTACCTTTTCTACAGCTCTCATCCTTAATAATTGGGATATTTGTGTTAGTGCTTCTGTCTTTTGATTTGGAGGTAGGTTTGGCATTCCTCTCTTCCCTGGTAGAGTATGGAAGTGAAACCTGTAACCTTGGTCTATTATCTGTAAAATCCACTTGTCTCTTGTGATGTAATGCCAGTTTGTCGTAAATAAGGCTAGCTTCCCGCCTAAGGGTGCTTGCAGTTGTTCCCTGGTAGGCGGTGCCAGAGCCAAGTCACTGTGATTGACCTGTAGTTGTGGTGGTGGCTGTGTCTGTGCCTCGCTGGTTGTTGCCCTGCCACTGACATCCTCTGTAAGCACCCCTGGATTGGCTTCTGCCTCGAACGTCTATTCCTGCCTCTCTGAGTTCTGGAGGAGTCTGGAAAGGACCAATTCTTGGAGGGCCAATTCCTGCTAAACCTCAGAGGTTGGACCTGTAAGAAATCTTTTACTGTTTGGACAGATTTTGCCTTCTCTTCCATCTTCTTCAGTACTTGTTGTGCAGGAGAGCCAAACAAATTGATCTTATCCATAGGAGCATCTAATAGTTTTGATTTGACATGGTCTGGTAAGGCCTGTTCTTTTAGCCATGCATGCCTTCTGATGACTGTGCCAGTCATGGCTGATCTAAAGGAAGCCTCCAGTGCATCATAGCCGCATTTTAGGGAATGGTTACTGACTTGTTGAATGTTATGTACCATTTCCTGCACATATGTTTTGTCTACTGTTTCATCTGAGGACACTTTTTTGGTTAACTGATCTAGCAAAAATTCTTGATACTGCATCATGTGAAATTGACAGTTCAAGGCCCTAGTTGAAAGAGTAGCAGAAGTGTAAACTTTTTTACCCCATCTCTCTTAAGGATCTGGATTCCCTTTCAGAGGGAGGGTTTTTGGCAGAGGTGGCTGCTACAGCCTTAGGTCCTGGGAGATAGTCTCTGGATCTGCAAGGAGCCTTATACAAGTGGTAATGTGTCCGGGACCCTGTAGTATCTATCGGGCTTAACAGGGACCGGAGGCAGAGAATCAGGAGCAGTACAAGCATCATTAAATGCATCATCTACAACAGAAAGAACTGGAGGTATGGCTAAAGGCCTATGTTGTGGTAAATGCAGAAAAGTTCTAAGCCTTTTTCTGGAATCTGAAAAATCCTGGCCCTGCCACTGAAATTGTTCCCTCATAGCATGCAGGGTTTCCCCAAACGAAAATTCCTCAGGCGGAGAGGCAGAAGGAATGGACTCTTCACCATCAGAGTCTTCATAAGGGGAGTATGGGGCCTCTGGAGGGTCTGTATCATTTGAGTCATCAGAGGAATCATCTGTAGACACTGGCTCAAGGGGCTCTGCTCTAGGCCTCTTCTCTGGAGGGGGGTGAGAGGCCCTGTCTGGTTGAGGTTGGGATCCTCGGATTAAAGAAATGAGATCCTCTGCTAAACTAAGCATTTGTGAACTAGAGCTAGGCCTGTGAGAGGGGGACTTAGCAGGCACAGATTTAGTAGTTTTAGCTGCTTTAGCCCTGGCAAAGACCTTAATGGACATGGCTGCAGGTGGCCTAGCAGCTCCACGTGCAGGGGTTGAAATATCCAAGGGAATAGTGTCTGATAATTCCTGAGAAACTGTAACAGTAGGTGGGATATCAGACTTAATGTGAGGGTTCAGTTCTTCTTGGAGCTCGTGTAAGACACAGCCTGGGACACTGTCCGGTCCCATAGATGCTGTTTTTCTTGCTTTGGAGAGGGCAGCTTTCACCTGTGCATCTGTGATGTCAGGGAGGTTACATTCAGTTGGGATAGGAGTTGGCTCCTTTGGGGGGGGGGGGGGGTCCACACTGAATCTGTCTGCCAGTATGTTGGCTATGTCTGTAGGTTCGGTATATTTTGTACCGTTATGCAACAATTCAGAGTATATCTGGGAGTTTCCGCCCATGTTCCTGACATAACTAAAGAAGGCCTTGTGATTATCTTTAGTGTCTAGGGCAATTTTTCTTTCGAAACTGGCCTTTGACGATTTTATGAGGGATCGAAGTTTCTTGCTAATACTGATCAGAGATGCCTTCCCTTTTTGGGATTTTGCTCAGTGTAGTAGCTTCCTCCTCCTGTTGTATAGCTTATTTCTGGCTGGGGTCCACCAGACCTGTCTCCTGTTTTTGGAGGAGGGAGTCTTGGTTTTATTTGGGATGGCACGATCCATGCATTCCTGCAGGTGCTCATAGAAAGCATTTGTCAAGGATTCTGCGGATTAGGCTGCATTATCCTCTGGCCCATGGGGCTTTGAAGGATTCCACCTCAGTCTTGAGAAGTGCAAAGTTGGCTTTTAAGAAATTCTTTACAGTGATTTCCTTGGCTGGGGGTGGGGACGGGATATGGATGTCCAGGGAAATTTGTTTATGGTCTGATCTTACCAATGAGGGGTTTACCTCTGGTGTGGAACATAAAGTCCCTATGTTGGTGATTACCAGGTCCAATATGCTGCTCCCTCTTGTGGGAGTGGTGACCAGTTGTTCCACTGCGTTAGAGTTTATAAATTCAAGGAACCGTTGGGCGAGGGTGTTGGGCTCGAGTAGTTTTCCCAGTCAATGTTTGGGTAGCTGAAGTCACCCAATAACAGTGTTTGGAGAGACGTTCATATTCTCCAGTGTTCACAGGAATGCCAAGTGGGGTTCCTGTAATAGGGAGGGTGTTCTGCAGCAGGCTACAAACTGAAAAGCAGTTTTGCCCACTGTTAGTTGCACATGGATTGTTTCTGATGCTTCGTGCAGTACCACTAACCTGGAGGTGTAGGTATCTTTGATGAATAGATACTACCCCTCCTTTTGTGCTTCGGTCCGAGTTTTGGGGCCGAAACATATAGTATGAGTTATAACCTAGTAGTGCTGGGGTGCTCTCAGGAGCCTTGAACCAGGTTTCTGTTACTGCACAGACATCGATTTTCTCCATACTGAGGAGAGTCTCGAGTGCGTGCATCTTTAGGTTTAGACTTCTGGCACTGAGTAGCATTACCTTTAGTTTTTTTTATCTTTGGGTTGTCTATAGAGGTGGGTTTGTCCTTTGAGGCTTGCCTAAAAAAGGCACTATGGGGTTGGCAAGAGCCTTGGCCAGTATATGAAAGCCTAAGGGTGACAGCTGCA
>NC_056728.1:1768111141-1768143641 GCF_019279795.1 Protopterus annectens
GTGAGGCTAAGATTAAACAGCTGTCCTAACTGTGGGTTTAATTCCTCGTTGAGTTCATGAAGCACACAGCCGGGGACACCATCCGGTCCCATGGATGCTGTGTTTTTTGCCTTAGTGAGGGCAGTTCTCACCTGGGCGTTGGAGATGTTTGGGGGCTACAATCCTCTGGAATAGATATCTCTCCTTTTGGGGCAGAAGTTTGCACTGAACCTGTCAGCCAGTATGTTGGCAATGTGTGTAGGTTCAGTAATTTTCACATCATTTTGAACTAATTCTGAGCATATCTGGGAGTTTCCTCCTAGGTTTCTAACATAGCTAAAGAAGGCCTTATGATTGTCTTTAGAGTCCTTGGCGATTTTTCTCTCAAAATTTGCCTTGGATGATTTTATGAGAGCTCTTAGTTTTTACTTATAATGATCAAAGGTGTCTTACCTTTCAAGGATTTTGCTCTATCTTGTAGTAGCTTCCTCCTTTTGTTGTAGAGCTTGTTTATGGCTGGGGTCCACCAGACTGGACGCTTGCCTTTGGTACAGAGAGTCTTAGTTTTGTTTGGGATTGCCTGATCCATGCAGTCCTGTAGGTGCTGGTAGAAGGCATTTGTAAGTGATTCAGCGGTTTGAGTAATGTTTACCACTGGCTCAGGGGCCTTAAAGGAGACCACACTAGTTTTTAGAAGTGTGAAATCGGCTTTTGAGAAGTTTTCACTGTGGTCTTTTTGTTTCAGGTGGGCGGGATGAGGACCTCCAGCGAGATTAGTTTATGATCTGATCTCACCAGTGAGGGTATACTTCGGTGTTGAACATTTTGATCCCATGTTCGTGATGATGAGATCAAGTATGTTTTCACCTCTTGTGGGGATGGTGACTAGTTGTTCCATGGCATTTGAGTTTATGAACTCCAGGAATCTTTGGGTTAGAGTGTTCGGGCTTGAGTAGTGTTCCCAGTCTATATTAGGGTAGTTGAAGTCACCTAGTATGATGGTGTTTGGAGATACATTTATCCCTCCAATGTTTTCAGGAAGGCCATGTGAGGTTCCTGAGTTTGAGAGGGTGGCCTGTAACATGCTACAAATTGCAGAGCAGTCTTGCCTATGGTTAATTGCACCTGGATGGTCTCCGATGCATCGTGCGTTGCCACCAACCTTGAGGTGTGGGTGTCCTTTATGAATATGGACACCCCTCCTTTCTTGGTGTTGTCCGGATTTTGGGGCGGGCATGATATGAGGTGAAACCTGTTAGTGCTGGGGTGCTCTCAGGAGCCTTGAACCAGGTTTCTGTCACAGCACAGACATCGATGTTCTCCATATTGAGAAGGGCCTCGAGTGCGTGCATCTTGAGATTGAGACTTCTGGCATTGAGCAGCATTACCCTTAGTTTTTTCCTTTTGGTGTTCTAGGGTGGTAGGTTTAGAATTTGAGCCTTGCCTAAAAAGGCACTATGGGGTGGCAAGAGCCTTTGCCAATATCCGGAAGCCCAGGGTGACAGGTGCAAGCCGTCCCTTGAAGCAGCGTGGCTTGTCCAGCATGTCATCCCAGGCAGACAGACATTGGATCCCCTTTGAATGACACCAGAATTTAAGCCAATTATTAAAGCTGATCATCTTATCACTGTATTGTGGCATCATTCTAGGTGAAGGTAGGATACTGCTCAAGGTCAGGGTCATACCTGCCTGGGCTACATAATCAGAGAGCTCCTCGGCGTCCCTTTCATGTAGTCCAAGGAGGTGCGTCTCAGGTCGTTGACACCAGCGTGGACAATGACTGAGTCGTGCTTGTACCTGCTGTTGAGAGACCTGAGTGCTTGCGTTATGTGGCGGATTCTAGCGCCCGACAGGCAGCTTACTGTGACCTTCTCCTTACTCAGTCTGGTGAGCGGGACGTCAGTGTGTCTGACTATGGAATCACCAATGACAAGTGTGTCTGGCATTTTGTTTGGCCTTAAGGGCTGTGACTGTTTGACACTCTGACTGTGTGGTCTATGTGTTGCATGTGTTGGGTCGTGAGGTGGTAGTTGTTTGGGTGTCTGCTTTGGTGGCCTCTGCTGTTTTGGTAAATTTTTGACCAGAGCCTCCGAGTATGTCTTTGTGTGAGTATGTGTATGATTTGAAGTTGTGATGGTACCATGTGTGACTGGGTATGTATTGTGTGTGGTTGCCTTCTCCTCCTGTCTGGTCTTGCCAGTCCAATGTTGAGAGAGCTCAGCCTCCAGTTTGGCCGTATAGTTGCATCTCTCGCATGTATTTGTGTTTTGTGGGAGAAGGAGAGGATTGTCTGTGTACATGAGGCAATTGTAACATTGCCTCAATATTCCCAGGTTCACCAGTTGAGCTGGAGAGGACACTAGCAACTGATCCTCGACATACTAGAAGTAGTAGATAAAGAACTTTCAAAGGACTCCGGGGAAGTGGGTTTTGGGCTGGTGGGGTACTATCTATAATAAGAGTGCTTTATCAAGGTGCAAGTACTGTAGGAGTAAGTGCTAGGCTTTACAGATAGAGAATAGTCTACTTGGGAATCAAGTAGAGATGAACTTTTCAGTTATAGGATATGCTGGTTAGATCAGCAGTACAGTTTAGCGTGTTTTATAGCAGGGGCTGAAGAGCTAGGAATTGGCCCAAAACGACCAATGGACTACTAGTTTCTGGCTGAAACTTCACCAAATCGGATAAAAAGGCCGCTCAGTGCTTCCCACTCCCACTGGTAAGCAAAGAAACTTCCCTCCTTCCTAATAAGGCAATGGATCAGTAACAGGAACTAAAAACAAAGCCCAGGGATCAGCAACTCTGAAACTGGACTACTCTAGTTCAGTAAAGTGGGAAAACAAGAGATTTTTTTGTTTTATTACAGAGATAAGGAAAAAACAGACAGTAAATGCTATAAATGCTGTAAATCGGCTAGCGCACTTTAGTGTGTAGCCTACAGAAACAATTTGCAACAATTAGTAACTTAAAGTGCAATAAACAGTGTAAAATGCAGAAATCACTTAAAGTAGCAGTAAAACAGGCGAAATGCAGTCGCTAGCTTAATAACAGTGGAAAGCCATAAAAAATACTTATATCTGGTAGAAAGTCACTCTTTTAGCTCTCTGCTGCTTGGATCACTCTGCAGGCCACCACGAGGATCTGTGCAGAGTTGGTACAAGCTGGAAAACACGTGTTTAGCGTGTTTTATAGCAGGGGCTGAAAGGAGCTAGGAATTGGCCCAAACGACCAATAGACTACTAGTTTCTGGCTGAAACTTCACCAATTCGGACAAAAGGCTGCTCAGTGCTTCCCACTCCCACTGGTAAGCAAAGAAACTTCCCTCCTTCCTAATAAGGCAATGGATCAGTAACAGGAACTAAAAACAAAGCCCAGGGATCAGCAACTCTGAAACTGGACTACTCTAGTTCAGTAAGGTGGGAAAACAAGAGATTATTTTTTTTTTTTTTACAGAGACAAGGAAAAAACAGACAGTAAATGCTATAAATGCTTTTAAGTGACTAGCACACTTGAGTGTGTTAGCCTACAGGTAAAATTAAGCAACAAATAACTTTTAAGAGTGCAAAACAGTTAATCAACACAAAACAGTTTAAATAGAATGCAGAGCTGTATAAACAGGCTAAGATACAGTCGCTAAGCAGTAAATATTCAAAAAGCCAGAAAAAATACTTAAATCAGTTATAGCAAATACAGTTATAACAAATGCTCTGAAATATACTGTATATTTCCAATATGTTTGAGAAGGACAGTCAGAACACAAGAAGGTTCAGGCGAAGAAGAAAAAAAAAGTTTTGTTTTACTTTTTGAAAAGGTAAAAAGGAGGAACAGAAGGCCTTATCAAATGTTCTCTCTGTATTAAGAAGAATGAGCTAATGACACTAGACTGGGAGGTGTGTCACAGTAGGGGCGGGCAACTGCAAAGCCACCAAGTATAAGAGCTACAAGCTATGAAAGTTTTTAAACAGAAAAAGATTTCTGAAGATTCTGAATAGACAAAGTGCTTTATATATATTAAATTATAAAAACAGTAATCTGTTAAAATAATCAAAAAATACTTATATTTTGTAGCTCAGTTGCGGTCAAACAACTTCTCCAGCCTGCACCAAAGACCAGAACAACAACTTTTTTTTTAAAAGAACACACATATATATATATATATATATATACATATACATATATATATATATATATATATATATATATATATATATATATATACATATATATATATATATATATATATATATATATATACACATACATACATACACAAATTTATATATATATATATATATATACATACACATTATATATATATATATATATATATGGGTACCTATCACTTCACCGACAAGTCAAAACAGCGACACTCACATGTTCGACTCCACATCATCAACACTTCATAACATCGACGTTTCAGGTAAGCGATCTTCCCCCTCACAGGACCCATGGTAGCACTCGTTTCTGCCTTTTAACGCATAAGGTTTACGTCATTCTTCAAAATTTACCTGACAGCATTGTCCTTACCTTCTTAATACTGAAACGAGTGCTGCCATGGGTCCTGTGAGGGGGAAGATCGCTTACCTGAAACGTCAATGTTATGAAGTGTCGATGATGTGAGTCAACATGAGTGTCGCTGTTTTGACTTGTTGGTGAAGTGATAGGTACCCATATATATATATATATATATATATATATATATATATATATATATATATATATATATATATATATATATATATATATATATATCTATATCTATATCTATACACACACATACATATATATATATATATATATATAAATATAAATATATATATAAATATATATATATGCATAAATATATACAAATGCATAAATATAAATATATATATATATATATATATATATATATATATATATATATATATATATATACATACACACACACACACACACACACACACACACACACACACACACATACACATTATTTATATACACACACACACATATATATATATATATATATACACACACACACATATACATACACCACACACACATACACACCTCTCTATCTATATACACACACACCCATATATACTCACACACACACCCACCCATATGTACTCACACACCCACACACACACACACACACACACACACACACACACACAACGGCTGCCAGCCTAGCAAGATATAATTTTGTAGATAATTCTATCATTTGTAAATATTAATATAAGCCACAAGCTAGTTCTCTTAAATGTGAAAAGACTGTATTGGATGTTGAACTGTAAAAATGTAACAGTGCACTCTGCTGTAAGAAAGCTGTTAAGTCAAGCACTGCGACATTCTTTTATCTAAAACTTGGGGCCGAGATGTCTTAAGGAAGGCATTTTGTCTATTATTTTCAGGCCAGAGTTAATAGCTAGAATTTACATGTATAATTTATTTTACTGCTCTGACTTCTTGACCAGCTGAAACAGCAGAAAGGCCATTAACCTGTGAGTTTCTGTTAGCGTGAGAACCAGAAAGAAATTATGTAATCTGAAAAGAATCAGTGGTACTGTGTTATCAAGTTAGACACAAAGAATGGATGGCATTTTAGCATTTGTCTTGAGAACATCCAACTCACCAGCACTCTGTCTGTGTTCTATATGTACGTTTATTTTAGAACTGCGTTTTCTCTTAGATGTAGCTAGGAAGACTAGATTAGTTTTTTTTCTGCACATATGTCAGAATTTTTCTACTGTATTATTTTAAGTATTTCTCTGTGATCTCTGAACTCTTCACTAGCACTGTGTAGTAATAAGTATTGTCTTCTGTTTTTATTATTAAATATTTTAAGCCTCTCAACTGAGGCGGTTTTGTGTAAAGTTAATTTAAGCTCTAGAGTACATTACATGTACATAGTGATACTGGCCAAGCTACTCCAATAAGCCTGGACTGTTCAGTTGCACAACCATTTGGATAATAGTACACAGTATAACTGGACCCCTTTTCATAAGGGCCTTTTAGTAGCGGATAAATATTGAGTGGTGGCAAGTGGTACTACCATATAGTCTGGGTAAAAGGGGCACAGCTGGAGAACCTGTGCCAGCCTTCCCCAGAAGTGTGTGGTTGTAAATAACTTCTCAGTGTGTGTGTGTGAGCTACCTGGGCAGGGACACGAAGGACTGGTTGGATAGAGAGGGTGCTGGAGGTTTTAGCTTGCCCATTAGGCTGTGATCTGGACAATATAGCTGTGCCAGTGGGGAGTCTTATTGGGGACCTGGAGAGAAAGGGAGAAACCAGCCCCAGACTGACTGTGTGCTCGTAAGGGAAATTCTACTTCACTGTGTGCCTATTTATTATCCTTTCCCTATATGAACGCCCCTCACTGGTTAGGGATGAGAATCGAGGCTCCTTGATTGCTGGGCCAGTGCACGGCATCTCACACACACACACAGATTCGTATCACTGCACTGAAAGATAAAAATCACCGAAAGTTCATTTCACGGAGACCAAATTACCGAAAGTTCATTTCACTGACAAGTAGTACTACAAGGCAAGTCAAAGGATAAGTCCTTTTCCCCACTGTAATGAGTTTTAGGTGAAATGAATTTGGTCTCAGTGAAATGGTCTTTCAGTGAAGTGATATGAACACATACACGCACGTGTGTGTTTATATAGGTTCATAGGCGTATACTAGGCTAACGGCCTTGGAGCCTTTATAAGCCTAGCCCATAGTATTATAGGTAGGTACTAGGCTATCGGCCCTAGGGCCCATAGAAGCCTAGCCAAAAAATGTACCCTGGCTTTCGCCACCCAGGAAAATTATTTTCCTGTGCCCCTGTTGAGCAGAGCCACAGAAGTGTTACCCTGGCACCGTGCCACCTGACCTTAGTTCCCAGTGTGTCTGTCAAGTAGAGCCACTGGAGTGATTCCTGGGGTGAATTTTCTATTTCCCATCCACTCAACAAGACTTCTCTTGAAGAGGGCCAGTGAGGTGCTCCATTTGGCATGTACAGGAAGTGTATTCCATAGCATGGGCAGTCTCTGGGTTATGAACCTGTCCCTCCAGCTTGTTCGGTTGATTGTGGTAAAGAGGTTGAGGTCTCTGGAGCATGTGGTGCAGTGGGATTGGGATTTCTTTAGATGTAGCATTTCTAACGGAGCCGGGTCAGACATGGCTTTGTAAGTCAAGCAGAGATTGCCTCCAAGTAGGCGATATGAGAGAGAGAATAGTTGGGAATTTTTTGAATCTGTCCATATAGAACAAGTGTTTAAGGCCTAGGATCCTCTTTGTGAGTTACTTTATGGCCTGTCCAGTTGTTTCAAGTGTCTAGTGAGGCACATGCCAAATGGGGTATTGTACTCAATAACTGGCCTAATGAGGGAAGAGTAGAGGGAGACAATTATCTCTTTCTTCCTGGATGCAAAACCCTTAGTAATGAGATGCATCACAGTGGCAATGTGGTGGTCAAAAAGAGAGGTTGCTGTCAACCTGTGTTCCCAGATCTGTTATAACACCTATGTTCAGTGGACTACCATCAATGTGGTAATTCATGGGAACCGGGTATTTCCCAAAGGGGATGACTACTTTTTTTTTTTTTTTTTTTTTTTTTTTATTAAATATAGCATTGACCTTAAGGCCATGGTTCTGACAGCAGTCGCTGGTCTCAGTGAGGCCTTTCTGTAGGATGTCAACATAATGTGGAGTTAATAGTTCCCAACTTCCAATAGTCTGCGAACTTTGTCAGCCACAGTCCCTTCGTACTGGCCTGGAGGAGACCCAAGACCGAATCCTGTGGGACTCCACTAGTGACTGGCCCGCAGTCTGACTTGGAGTCCGCCACTATTACACTGTGGGTTCTATAAGCCAGTTTGTAACCCACCTAATGATACAGGTGTTGATGCCTAGCATAGCGAGTTTTACTATAATTCCTGAATGGGCAATGGTATCAAAGGCTTTGGCCAGACCAAGGCAGGCTCTATGAACCATCTTCCCTTCATCCAGAGCTCTGGTGACTGACTCAAAGTCGTCGCCCAGGTTGAGCAGGCATGAGCTACCCTTCACAAAACCAAATTGTGAGAGATCCAGAGTTTGGAGATTCCCTATATCCTTGCTTATTAGGGCCATGTTGCATTCCATAGCTTTGCACATCAGACTATTCCGTGTAATGGGGCGATACTTCCCAGGGTTTGTTGTCGCTCATCCTTTGTAGAAAGGGATGACTGTAGTAGTGTGTCATTCGGTAGGGACAAAGCCTGAGGTGAGGCTGTGATTGAACAGGGCACACAGTTGAGGCGCCAGTTCACTCTGTAGTTCACGCAGAACAAAGCTAAGGATAATGTCAGGTCCCACAGAAGCTGTATTCTTGGCCTTGGACAGTGCTGTTTTAACCTGTGCAGCAGTAATACTGGCTGCCAAGCAATCTACTGGCGTTGCGATTGGTCCTTTGGTGGGGGAGAGAGAGGAGTAAAGTTGGCACTGAGTTTGTCGGTCAGTATACTGACATTATCTGTTGGCTCGGTATAGGAGGTACTGTTGTGCAGTAGCTCAAAGCAAATCTGGGTATTGCTGTGGAGATTCTTTCCACAACTACAAAAGGTCTTGTGGTTGTCTTTACTACCTGCTGCAATTCTGTTTTCATAGCTAGCTTCAGAGGATTTGATGAAGGATCTCCACTTTTTGAGGTTGATAAGGGAGTTTTTCCAGTCTTGGGACTTCACATTATTAAAACATCAGTTTCCTCCTGTTGTAGAGTTTACTTACGGGGGGGGGGCCACCAGAACGGCTTCCTTTTTTGGAACAGAGCGCCTTGGTTCTATTGGGGATGGCGAGATTCAAGCATTTGTGTGTGTTCGTACAGTGCATTGGTGTATGATTCGGGTGGTCATGCAACTCTTCTCCATTTGCATGGTTGTCGTGACGTTGGCCACCTCCGTTTCAGGTGCCCAAAGTTACTTTGGAGAAGTTTTTCACAATGGTTACCTTTGCGGGGGGGGGGGGGGGGGGGATTTCCAAGGGGATTAGTTTACGGTCAGATCTAACCAGGGAGGAGTTGACTATTTGTATGGAGCAACGGTCGCCCATGTGAATTATGGCTAGGTAAAGGATGTTGCTACCTCCAGTGGGGGTAAAAACGAGCTGGTCCAGGGCATTGGAATTAATGAATTCCAGAAAACACTGGGCAAGTGTATTGGTATAGGAGTAGTTTTCTCAGTTAATGGAGAGGTAGTTAAAGTCACCCAGTATGAGTGTGTCAGGTTGGACCCCAATATTCTCCAGGGTACTTAGGTTCATAGGTTCATACTAGGCTATCTGCCAGAGGGCATTTACAAGCCTAGCCCATCGTTTTGTGGCTTACGCCACCCCTTTAGTATGGGGAACTATACCCATTATTTTGCTGTGCCTCTGTCGAGCAGTGACACTGAGGTAATCCCTGGGGTATATCTGCGATCTCCCATCCATTGGTCAAGATTTCTCTTGAACAAGGCCAGCGAGGTGCTCTGCCTCACATGTACCGGGATTTTGTTCCACAGCATAGGGAGTCTTTGGGTGATGAATCTATCCCTCCAGCACGTCCTATTAATAGCCGTGTCGAGGTTTAAGTCTCCCGCCCTTGTGGCTCTCATGGATCTAGATTTTTTGAGGTGAAGCCTATTCATCAAATCTGGGTTTGACATGGCCTTGTATGTTAGGCAAAGGTCACCTCTGAGCAAGCGGTGGCGACTGAATAGAGCTGGAGTTCTTTCAGTCGGGCAGCATAGGACATATTTTTGAGACCCTTTATCCTTTTGGTGAGGAACTTTTGTGGCCTCTCCAGCTGCTGCAAGTGTCGGGTCAGATACATCCCGAATGGGGCATTGTACTCAATCATTGGTCTGATGAGTGATGAGTAAAGGGAGACTGACCTCCCTTGATCTAGATGAGAATCCCTTCATGATAAGGTGGGCAATGTAGAAGGTCTTCCTAACTACTTTAGCTACATGGGTGTCGAATGACAGACTACTATCAACCTGGGTCCCCAGGTCCCTGATAACTTCTTCTGTGCTCAGTGGATTGCCACCTATTTGGTAGCTAGGGGTAACCTTGTTTTTCCCAAAGGGTATGACTATGCATTTTTTGGCATTTAACTTCAGGCCGTGGCTCTGGCACCAGTTATCCGTTTCTGTGAGACCCTTCTGAAGGATATCTGTGTCAGATGTGTTTTCTACTACGGCGCCCAGTTTGCAGTCATCTGCAAACTTTGTCAGCCATAACCCTCCTGTGTTTGCTTGTACTTCGGAAAAGTAGATGCCAAACAAGAGTGGGCCCAGGACTGAGCCCTGTGGGACACCACTTGTGACAGGTTTTGAGTCTGACATGGCGCCAGCAACTCTGACCCTGTGGGTTCTGTCACTCAGCCAGTTTGCAACCCATCTTGTGATGTATGGGTTAACATTTAAGCTGATGAGTTTTTCAATGATACCCGAATGGGGTATTGTATCGAAGTCCTTAGCCAGATCGAGGTAGGCTGTATGGACTGTCTTTCCCTCGTCAATGGCTTTGGTGACCGTTTCGAAGAAGTCAACCAAGTTTAAAAGGCATGATCTGCCTTTGACAAAGCCAAACTGGGTTGGATCCAAAGTCTGCAAATTCCCTAGGTCTTTATTTATGAGGTCCATTATGATCCTCTCCATGGCTTTGCAGATAAGGCTTGTCAAGCTAATGGGCCGGTAATTTCCAGGGTCGGTGGAGGCACCGCCTTTGTGAAGTGGGACCACAGTTGCAGTGCGCCACTCCCTGGGTACGTATCCAGAGGTAAGACTTTGATTAAACAGCTGTCCTAGCTGTGGGTTTAATTCCTCATTGAGTTCGTGGAGCACACAGCCGGGGACACCATCAGGTCCCATGGATGCTGTGTTTTTTGCTTTGGAGAGAGCAGTTCTCACTTGGGCGCTGGAGATGTCTGGGGGGCTGCAATCGTTTGGTATAGATATCTCTCCTTTTGGGCGGGACGGGGGGGAGAAGTTTGCACTGAACCTGTCAGCCAGTATGTTGGCAATGTCTGTAGGATCAGTAATCTTCACATCATTTTGAACTAGTTCTGAGCATATCTGGGAGTTTCCTCCTAGGTTTCTAACATAGCTAAAGAAGGCCTTATGATTGTCTTTTGAGTCTTTAGCTATTTTTCTCTCGAAATTTGCTTTGGATGATATTACGAGAGCTCTTAGTTTTTTACTTATAGTGATCAAGGGTGTCTTACCTTTTAAGGATTTTGCTCTATCTTGTAGTAGCTTCCTCCTTTTATTGTAGAGTTTGTTTATGGCTGGGGTCCACCAGACTGGACGCTTGCCTTTGGTACTAAGAGTCTTTGTTTTGTTTGGAATTGCCTTATCCATGCAGTCCTGCAGGTGCTGGTAGAAGGTGTTTGTAAGTGATTCAGCGGTTTGAGTACTGTTTTCCGCCGGCTCGGGGGCCTTAAAGGAGACCACACTAGTCTTTAGAAGTGTGAAGTCGGCTTTTGAGAAGTTCTTTACTGTGGTCTTTTTTATTTCAGGTGGGGGTGGGATGAGGACCTCCAGCGAGATTAGTTTGTGATCTGATCTCACCAGCGAGGGGTATACTTCCGGTGTTGAACATTGTGCTCCCATGTTCGTGATGATGAGATCAAGTAGGTTATCTCCTCTTGTGGGGATGGTGACTAGTTGTTCCATGGCATTTGAGTTTATGAATTCCAGGAACTTTTGGGCTAGGGTGTTTGGGCTTGAGTAGTGTTCCCAGTCTATATTAGGGTAATTGAAGTCACCTAGTATGATGGTGTTTGGTGATACATTTATCCCCTCTAGTGTTTTCAGGAAGGCCATGTGAGGTTCCTGAGTTTGTGTGGGTGGCCTGTAACATGCTACAATTTGCAGAGCAGTCTTGCCTATGGTTAATTGCACCTGGATGGTCTCCGATGCATCGTGCGTTGCCACCAGTCGAGGTATGGGTGTCCTTGATGAATATGGATACCCCCCTCTTTTCTTGGTATTGTCCGGATTTTGGGGGCGGAACGCATGATATGAGGTAAAACCTGATAGCGCTGGGGTGCTCTCAGGAGCCTTGAACCAGGTTTCTGTCACAGCACAGACATCGATGTTCTCCATACTGAGAAGGGCCTCGAGTGTGCATTTTGAGATTGAGACTTCTGGCATTGAGCAGCATTACCCTTAGTTTTTTTCCTTTTTTGTGTTCTAGGGTGGTAGGTTTAGAATTTGAGCCTTGCCTAAAAAAGGCACTATGGGGGTGGCAAGAGCCTTTGCCAATATCCAGAATCCCAGGGGTGACAGGTGCAAGCCGTCCCTTGCGAAGCAGCGTGGCTTGTCCAGCATGTCATCCCAGGCAGACAGATACTGGATCCCCTTTGAATGACACCAGTGTTTAAGCCAATTGTTAAAGCTGATCATCTTATCTCTGTATTGTGGCATCACTCTTGGTGAAGGTAGGATACTGCTCAAGGTCAGGGTCATACCTGCCTGGGCTACATAATCAGAGAGCTCCTCAATATCTCTTTTCATGTAGTCCAAGGAGGTACGTCTCAGGTAGTTTACACCAGCGTGGACAATGACAGAGTCATATTTGTACTTGCTGTTGAGAGACCTGAGTGCTTGCGTTATGTGGCGGATTAGAAACATGGAGTGTGAGTCTAGGAACAAGGTTGGGGACCTATAGCAGGCTACAACCTGAAATCGCTAGCGTACCCAATGTTAGCTGCACCTGAAGTATCTCTGATGTGTTATGTTGGGCTACCAGTCTGGAAGTGTGCGCGTCCTTTATGAATATGGAGACACCACACCCTTTGGAGCTTTGGTCCAAGTTCTGGGACCGTAAGGTGTGGAATGAGTTATATCCTGGTAGTGCAGGGGTGCTTTCTGCTGCCTTGAACCAGGTCTCTGTTACAGCACAATGTTTATGTTCTCCATTTTAAGGAGTGCTTCAAGTGAGTGCATTTTGAGATTTAGACTTCGTGTTGAGCAGCATTACTCTCCCCCTCTCGCTCCCTCTCAGCGTCGCTCTCTGTCTCTCGCTCCCAGTGCGTCTCCCCCTCAGTCTCTCTCCCTCCCCAGTGTCTTCCCCCCCCCCCCCCGTGTCTCTCCTCCGTCAAGGGCATATCTCAGAATTAGTAATGACTGGCTCTCAGTCGAAAGCGGAGGTACCTCCTGGATGGCCTGTCAATTTTGTTGTGGTAGTACGCATCCTGGAGGTCTATTGAGTGAATCTAGTTGTCTTTCCCTAAAAAAGGAAGTATTTACTGCAACGTGACCAAGTCTGAAAAGAAGCCAAAGTTCCTGATGATTAGTCTGTCAAGCTGCAAACGAGTCTCCAGTCCCCTGTTTTCTTTGGAACTATCTGGTCTGCGGGGACTAACTGGAGGACTCTTCTAGCAACTTTTGAATTTCTACAGTTGCTTATCCCCTATGACTGGGTGGAACGTTCAGGATTTTTTTGGGTTTGTAAAGGTGGCACTGAAACGGGGATTGAGTATCTTCTATATATAATGCTTTGTACCCATTTGTCTGTTATGTTTAGCCAGGCTAGTTGATACAAAGAGAGGCGACCCCCGACTGCCTCCAGAGACGGCTCTCCTGTCAGTAGCACTGAAAGGGTTTACCGAAGCAAGAACTGCAGTCATCCTGGTTTTGCGGACCCCCTCTGCTGCGTGGATGGCACCTTCCATTATTACCTCCTCCTCTGCCCTAAAAGAAGTTCCACCTTTTGTATCCTGAAAGGTCCTCTGTGATTTTCGGAAACACATTTTCCCTCCTTTTTGACCCTTGGGATAGGGTCTAGAAGGTGTGGGGAAAAAAAAAAAAAAAAAATACTCTGCCAACAGCGAGGGTCTTTCCTTCTTGTTCACACCGGGTAAGCGTTTCCTTTACTTTGGGCCCGAATAAAGACAAGCCATCAAATGGGGTGTTAAAGGATGACTAAGAGCTCCACGAAATTACACAAGTGCATCCAGGAATGTCTTCTAAGGGCAATTCTGGAACCCGCTGACCTGCTCGCTCCATCAGCTGCACAAGATAGGAGCCTCATGGACTGGATTGATGGACAGTTGTTGAAGTCTCAGATAATTTCTTCTTTGCGGCCGCCACCACCATAGCATCTACAGGTACTCCTTTAGTTAGAAAGGTTTTGTCATCAAGCGCTGTGATAAATTTGTTCAGCCTCTGAAGGACAGGCTCCACTACATCTGGAGAATCCCACACCTTTCAAGACACTAATCCCATTAGCTCATCGAAATGTGGAGACATCCAGATGAAGGTAGAGACCCAAAAGCCTCCAGATACACTGACTCCTCATCAGAAGGGGTAATGGAAGTCCTTCGAGAAGTGGGTGGATGTCCAAGTACTCCGCAAAGGAAACATCTTCAGAGGGCGACCATGGGGACCCTGCAGACTCCTCGGGGTCTGTATCAGATGTAATAAGACTCATCCAGGGAGTCTATATGCTTCCTCTAGCATATTTTCTTACGGGGAACCTCTACGGTGGGGCCTTCCGGACAGGTGTCACCAAATGGGGCTTTGAAGCTCAGGATTTCTATGCTGTTGGGTAACTGCCTGTGCAGAGTTAGATACCGGTGCTTTCTGGGATGGAAGGCTTGGTTCTGACAGTACAGATGTCCGTGGGGACAGAGCTCTTCGCACGGATGCACAGGCTTCCCTCCCATGGCCCAAGACAATCCCAGGTTCAGAAGAATCTGATGATCCTCCCAGTACCATGGGGGTTGGCTCCGAAGCAGAGGTAGTAGCAGAGCTCACTTGAGTCAAGGCTCCAAGGGGTAGAGTCGGAGCTGAAAAAGCCTTGGTCTGACTGGTGAGTGTCTGCTCCTAGATACCTTGGAGGGCTCAGAGGTAGTCAGAGCAACTGGAATTGAAGACTCTTTAGAAGATCTCTGTGCCGGTTTCTTCACAGTCCGTGCCAAGCTTTCAAGGCTCCGAAACTCAAACTGGAGTCAGGAAAAGAACCTACAAGAAGGGGCACCATCAGCTCTGAACTCACCCGAGTCGGTGGAGACAACAATTTAGCAAAACACCAGTGTCTGCAGTAATCTCTGCACCACACAATCCACATCAAATTCTGATAAGCTCCTGGAGGATCTGGAAAATGGAGCAGAAACCACTAATTGGAGTAGAGGAGACGTAAGAGTCAGGGATACCGGCTCCAAACTAAGAACAATCTGTTCTGACACACATGGAACCTAGACGGTAGGTCTGCCTTAAAAATCAGATTTTTTTTTTTTTTTTTTTTAGAGGTTGTTGGATACATCCTAGGCTATTTTGTCAATGGCTCTAATGATTTAGAGGAAGAAGGAAACTCTCTTTGCATGAGGTTTGGGAGAACTTTGACACTTGTCCAAGGCTTCAATGGATGACTTAACGAAGCCTCTCAAAATCAACTCATTCTTACACTCTTGCAAAACCCTCAAGCTAAAGGAATGACATGTAGAGCATGTTTCCTGCAGATGGATTGCTCCTAAACAATTGACGCAGTCTGCATGTCCATCAGTGATGGACATTGTTTGGGAACATTTAGGACATTCTTTGAAACCAGACTGCTTCCTCTCTTTTTGCTTTGACATTAATGGCAAAAACACTATATACACACACACACACTAAGACACCCTCTAACTTAAAACAAGAGCCAAATGAAGGGAAGGCTTTCACACACACACACACACACACACACACACACACACACACACACACACACACACACACACACAAAACCTCTCTTATTCTTTCTCTCTATACCTAAAGGTCTATGTCAGAAAAACAAAAGATCAAGGTCACGAACGCTCATATGAGAGAATATTCCAAAACTCGAAATTGCTATTGTGGGGGGGGTTGTGCCCCCCACACCCCCTGCTAAATATATATTCCAACTCAGAGATCACACTACAGTGAGTAGAGCGCAAATATTCTGATACACACAGACACACACACCTAAGCTAAAACACAGCTTTTAACAAAAAAAAAAAAAAAAAAAAAAAAAAAAAAAAAAGGGTTTGAGATGTATATCTATACAAGAAAATACCAAAATGGCACACTGCCCTGAAAAAAAGCACACTATGTAAAACTAACCAACAACTATTATAACGATACCTAAACACTCCAATTCAAACTAGAAAAAAATTTTAGCCAAGTACAACGATAATTGACAGAAGAACAACTATTTTTTTACTCAGAGGGAGCTAGTCGTGTAACGATAATTGACAGAAGAAAAACAAATTTTTTACTCTGCGGGAGCTAGTCGTACATTCGATCTGTTTCAGCAGCAAACAAGATTTGAGGAAAGCACTGCAGCATCATGATAGGGATGGAGCCACGAGCGAGTTTCAGATCTCGAGCTTCAGTAAGTGGCAGAGTCGGAACAGACTATCTGAACCCAGTCAGTATAGAATGAAGACGAGACAGGAGAACTTCACATTTTGTGGTTTCCCATCCACTCATAAAGGTTGCACTTAGAGGGCCAGTGACGTACTTTCTTTGGCATGTATGGGGAGTCGACACCAAAGACCGGGCAGCCTCTAGGAGAAAAAAATGTCTCTCCAGCAGGTTTAGTTAATATTACATATTGGATATAGACAGGCCTTTCGATCGGGTAATGTGCGAGGAGTTAGACTTATGGATATGGAGCATCTCTAGTACAGCAGAGTCTTGGATTGCCTTGTAGGAGAGGCACAGATTACTCAGTATCGTACAGGTTGCTTAGAGGTTGAGTGATAGTGATTTGAGCCTGTCCACATAGGACAGATGTTGGATGCCACAGATGCTCTTTGAGGTATTTGTGGCCTTTCCAGTTGATGAATGTGTTTGGAGAGGTACATATCAAACGGGGTACTGTACTCCTCAATTACTGGCCTAATGAGGAAGGAATAGAGAGAGGTAATAACCTTTTTTCTGGATGCAATCCCTTTACCTATGATATAAACCAAGTAAAAGGTTTTTCTGACCACTGCCACTACATGATGGTCGAATGTGAGATTGTCAACCCGTGTGCCCAGGTCCCTAACCAACACAGGTTGTGTGCTTAGGGGGCTGCCGCTGATGTGGTACTCAGTAGGGGCCATGTTTTTGCTGAATGGTATGATATTACATTTTTTTGCATTAACTTAAGGCCAAGACTTTGGCAACAGTTATTTGTTGCTGTGAGACCCTCTTATAATATCATCAGCTGGGGAGTCAATGACTTGCTTACAAAGGCCAGGACATCTGAGAAGTAGATGCCAAACAGCAGGGGACCCAGGACAGATCCTTGGGGAACACCACTAGTGATAGGTGTGCTGTCTGAGATGCAGGCACCTATTTTGACCTTATGCATCCTGTGAGCCAGTTGGCCACCCATCTGTTGAGATAGGGATTTAGGAAAAGTTGTTAGTTTTTCAACTATACCCGAGTAGGAGATGGTGTCAAAGGCTTTGGCCAAATCAAGGTAATCTGTAGGTTTTGACTTGCCCTCATCTAGTGCCTTGAGGACGGTCTCAAAAAAAGTCAACCAGTTTCAACAGGCAAGATCTGCCCTTGATGAATCCAAAATGGGTGGGGGTCAAGTGCTTGGAAATTGCCTATGTTCTCATTTATGGAGGTCCATAATAATACGCTCCATGGCCTTTCAGATCATACTTGTCAAGCTAATGGGGCAGTAGTTTCCAGGGTCAGTAGTGGTGCCACCTTTGTGAAAAGGGTGGACAATGGCAGTTCCCCACTATGCTGGAATGAAGCCTGTACTTAAGCTATGGCTGAACTGGGTGTTCAATGGCAAGAGTAGTTCTTGCTGGAGGTGGTGCAGAATATAGCATGGGATACTATCAGGTCCCATGGAAGCTGTGTGCTTTGACTTGGATAGGGCTTTTAAACACTTGATCTACAGAGATGTGAGGTGTGTGACCAGTATCGGGGATATCGAATGGCTTTATTGGGGGGGGGGGTGAAGTTTGTGCTGAACCTGCTAGCAGGTTGGCTAAGTCAACCAGATCAGTGTAAGAGGTACTGTTATGAACTAATTTGGAACAAACCTGGGGGGGGGGGGGGTGAAGTTTGTGCTGAACCTATCTGCTAGCAGGTTGGCCAAGTCAACCAGATCAGTGTAAGAGGTACTGTTATGAACTAATTTGGAACAAACCTAGGCTTTGCCATGGAGATTCCTGATGTTACTGAAAAAGGTTTTGTGGTTAGCCTTTGTTTCGGAGGCTAGTTTTGATTCATAATTAGCTTTAGAGGTTTTCACTAGTGATCTAGGTTTGCTTGTTGAGGCTAAGGAGGGAGTTTTTCAGTTGGGAATTTGTGATTTTATCCCTGGACAACAGTTTCTTCCTTTTGTTGTAAAGCCCATTGACAGGTTTATGGTTTTCTTGAGGAGTAGGTTTTAGTTCAATTGGGTATGGCCGACTCCATGCAATTGCACAGGTGCTTGTATACTGCACTGGCATACTGTTCAGCACATTTGTCTCCATCTTCTGAGGAGGGCAGTGATGTGAAGCTTCTGATACCCTCCTTTAGAAGGTTGTAGTCTGCTTTTGAAAAGTTTTTTAGACTGGTTACAGCTGGGGGCTGGACGGGATAGAGACTCCCAATGAGACAGACCGATGGTCTGATTTCAAGAGGGAAGAACTTAATATGGGGGTGGTGCAGGGGTCATCCATGTTAATGAGAACCAAGTCTAGAATGTTGTTGCCCCTTGTGGGAGGTGAGGCAAGCTGAGCTAGGGCGTTAGAATTAATGAAGTCAAGGAATCGATGAGTGCATTAGAGCAGGAATAGTTCACCCAGTCTATGGTGGGGTAGTTGGAAATCACCAAGGATCATGGTGTTAGTGTGTACCTTGGAGTCAAGTAGGTCCCGATAGGAGGAGTGGGTGTCATGAGTCATGCAGGGGGTCTATAGCTGGGTGTCTTGCCAATTGTCAGCTGCACTTGTAGTAGTTCTAGAGAATCATATTGGCAAACCAGTCTGGAGGTGTGCTCATCTTTAATGAAAATAGAAACTCTATACCACCCAGTGTCTTCCCAACCTCATTTTGGGGTCGTAACACATCTGCCACAGTTAAAAAAACGGAATGAGGCGAGTCTCAGAAAAAGGACATGAATGGCAGGGGGGGGGGGGTCGTGCATCTAGCCGCCTTGTTGGTAAGCTGATCATCTACACTGCAACCTTCGGCTTACTACAGTGAAGTGTACTTTTTTTTTTTTTGTTGCTCTTGTTGCTCTTCACTTGAGGAGCTGAGGGAGTCGAGTGTTATTTCATAGTGCCAGCCCAGTGTGCTGATTGAACCACCTAGGCTTTTGATACCTAAAGTCAGTAAAACCCAGACCAGCTTCATATAGACCCATTTCAATGTCTATACAAGCAAAAAGAATGTCAAAAGTTCTGCCAATACCGACAGATATAGATCGATGTTTTGTAGAGAGGAAGCAAACATTTGGCAACATTAACAGAATGATGATCCAGAGGGAAGCAGAATGTAAAAAATACCACTGTTGTTGGCAAGTCCTAGTGCTGACAAAGCATTCAACATTGTAAGTTAGATTTAATGAGTAAGGCAATGGAAGCATTTGCATTCCTTGATACAAGGGTTAAACAGGAGGTTGTGTGAAAGATGGGAGGCAATGATTAAAGTGGAGGGTACTTCTCTGATAAGTTGCGTCTAAACAGAGGAACCAGTCAGGGGTGTCCTCTTTATCCCTTATTTGCTTTACATTTAGAGCCACTAGCAAAAAAATAAAGGACTCAAATTCAGTGACTTGACTGGCACGGCAATTAAAAAAAAAAAAAAAAAAAAAAAAATCAACTTTATTTTCAGATATTTTGAATGTGATAATTTTATATCTTGAAAAGACTTCAGTGTTTAAGACAGAACAAAGGCTACAGCTGTAAATCATGGACCCATACAAATTCACTCAGCAATACCTGTACTTATGGGGACACAATAGGATGAAATATTTGACAGCATGGATTAAAAAGGATTCTGTTATGGCAGCTAAGTTCAAGTGGTAAGAGACTAAAACTATTTAAAAAACTGAGAAACCAGAAGCTATTTTTATGGATAGTAAAATACAAGCACTGAAAATGTTCTTAGTCACTTTAGTTTTATATAAAGATAAAGTGTATTTTTAATCAAATTAGAGAAGTGGTGGACAATAAGAGTTGAAGGAATTTATTTGGGAGGGGAACAGGGCAAAAGGTTAGGTAGAACATGCCAAGCTTTTCAACAGAACAGGGTGGTTTAGGATTACTTGGAGATATTTTAAAGTTACATTACACAATTAAAGCTCATATACACAACAAAGGCAGAAAGAATACAAAGTTGAAAGGAATGACGACGAAGCAGGGCAAATTCAATAATGGGGGGGGGGGGGTTGGATGCAGATCCTTAAAGGAAAATCACACCTTCTCCTACAGTTCAACTCAGGTAGCTTTTCTCCCTACAGTATAGTTCCACTATTGTATAGGTACCAGAAACCTGGCTGTACTTTGTAAAACTTTCACTTCCTTGCCTTGGAGTTGTTGGATGGGAACCACTACCCACTTTTTTTTAAAGCCCAACTGCTCACATAAATTTGCCTTCACCTACATGACATACCACACACAGAAATTTGTACTTCACCTTGTTAGGTACTGCTGACACTCTTGTATGGGTAATTAGTCCTACTCCTATCAAGAGCTCAGCAGCAGTTGTAAAAAAGAAAGGGGTTAAACTGTTTTCCATCGTCTTTACTGCAGAGAGGAAGATAAATTACATGGATTCACAGCTGTTTCCAATGTAGCAATGCCTCTCCTACCAAAAAGGGGCAATTAGATCAGTCAAAGGCAGTTGTCACCTCTTGACAAAACTTACATAAGCAGCATCACAGTACTAAAATACTAAACTTTAAAATAAGTATTTGCTGTTTATGATACTTTAGCTTTAAAGATGACTTAAATGTAGCAGAGATGCCTGGGACATTTAAAAAAAAAAAGTCAGAAAATACTTTTCTTGTAAAGTGTAAACATGTTTTTCATTTTCATGCCCTCCCACCACAACAGGACACGGCAGACAAAAATCAAGGCTTTCCTGCAGAAGTGAGACAGGTAGCAACCCTACCCAACACTTCTAGAGGAGGATGTACATCTGGTGCAGAGATCCTTGGAAAGGGACACCTTCCACTGAGTCAGTACTTAAGCAAGTGGAGTGTATGAGCATTTTCTAGTTAAGAAAGCAAATGTAATTTAACAGGCAGAGAAATTCATTAGTTTATAGCGAATTCAAAGATTAATGTAATATAAACAGGAGCTGCAATAAGAGAAGAGATAAAAGCAGGCTTATGGTATATTCAGCGAGAAAGCCAGGGGAGAGAAATAGATAGAAGCAAGGAGAATAAGGTACGAACAGATATTTGTCAACATTTAGGGATATAGTTTATCCTGCTGCTGAGCAAGAACACAGCCAACGTGAGCCTTTCAAAATAGTTTTGAAGAATGGGAGGGCGGGTACTGACCTGATGAACACAGACAAGGAGTTCCAGGCCTTAGGAACATGGTACGAGTACAGCCAACACCAAGCAGATTGGCTAGGTTTGTGGACAGAGGAGTTTTCAATAACTGGATCATAACAGTAACAACACAGTTGTGTAGAATGTTAGTGTTGGACAACCAGAGGGATTCTGGATAATTTTAAAGGTAGTAAGAAGATGTGTGCATTTTGTTACGTGATCGGGTAGTTCTAACCAATTTAGCCTTTTTAGTTCTATACAGTGATGGGTTCTGAAAAGGGTATTTGCTGCAGATTTAGCAACTTTGTTATAGTATTGTTCAAGCTTTGATTTAGCAACTGTGTTATAGTACTGTTCAAGCTTTGATTTTTGTGGTGCATGAAGGTAATATGGGCGTACCATAAAGAAGTGTGGGGAGGAGACAAGTAGTGGCAAGTGCAGCTTTAGTTGCATTGTTGAGAAAGCTTTTGATGTTTTTCAAATGTAATTTCATATCTGCAGGTCAAATTTAAGATAATCATTCATTATCATCCTTAATTTGCTAAGTGAAGTAAGCAACTTCAATGGCTGCACTATCAAGAGAGGGCTTCAAATTTTGCCCCCCCCCCCTCCATTGGGAGAGGGATTCGGGGGAAGAAAAAAAACTTTTTTTTAAAAGTGATGAGAATGAGATGCAAGTTGCAAAGCCAGGTTTCAGTTGCTGTTAAAGCTTCCCCGGTATTTTTTTTGGAGGTGTGCCATGTTGTCAGATGTACAAATGAGTGTTAAGTCAACTGCGTACTGCATACAGGAGGCCCGTTGGGTGCATGGGTAGAAGGGTGTTGGTGAGAATGTTGAAAATTAGGAGACCAAAGATACAGCCTTGTCGTACATTGGTGGTTAGTGAGAGGTATGGAGAGAGGAAATACCATTTTACTGACCAATACCTACTGGATAGGCAGCTTCTGAATCATAGAAGGGTAGGCTGAGAAAGACATGAGGGCATATGAAGTAGAAGTCTGCTGTGACAATACACACTCACAAGCTTTCCACACACAATGCCAATCACATTGCACAATGTAGTCAACACACCAGTGTCTCACAAACACAGCCCAGTACTCATAATAAACCAAACATACCAATCATTGTCAACTCAGTGAGACACACTGATGTCCTCCCCACCAGGGTCAACAAGGAGAAGGTCACAGTCAGCCATTTGTCAGGTGCTAGAATCTGCCACATCACGCACATACTTAAGTCTCTCCACAAGGGGTATAAATATGACTGTCATTGTCCCTGGTGGTGTGAATGATTTGAGACGTACCTCCCTAGACTACATGGAGAAACATGACTGAGCTCTCCGAATATGCGCTCCAGGAAGGTGTGACCCTAGCCCTGATCAGCATCCTACCTTCATCAAGAATGATGCCACAACACCAACAAAAAATGATGGACTTCAAACAACTGGCTTAATTATTTCTGGTGTCCTTCCAAGGGGATCCAGTATCTGTCTGCCTGGGATGACATGGCTGACGGGCCTCATCAATTTGCCAGAGATGGCCTCCACCCTTCACCCCCTGGGGCAGGCCTCATTGCTTTGCCAGACACTGCCTCCACCTGTCACCCCTGGGGTTCCAGATCTTGCCCAAGGCTCTTGCCCCCACCCCCACACTGTGCCTTTTTTAGACCATGTCCCAAAGACAGATCTTCCAACATGAAAGATCAGTCAAAAAGCAAATTGAAGGTCATGCTGATCAATGCTAGGAGCCTTAACTTGGAAATACACTCCCTGGAGGCTCTCCTCACACTAGAAGATGCAGATGTCTGTACAGTCAGGGAAACTTGGCTCGGGGCTGCAGAGAGCACCCCTGCCTTACCAGGCTATACATCATTCCATATTTTCCGAACCTAAAATTTAGTCGGAAAGACTAAGGGTGATGGAGTCTCTATCTTCATTAGAGACAGGCACACATCCAGACTGGTTTATCAGCATGACACTCTGGAATTACTCCAGGTGTTGGCAAGACACACAGCCAAGTTATAGCCAGCTACAGACCCCCCTCCATGTCTCTAATTACAGGCTTCATTCAAGCAGAGTGGAGAACCACCATGGTTATCCCCTTGCACAAAGGTGGTGCCACTACTGACAAGGGAAACTATCGCCCCATTACCTTGACAAGTCTGATCTGTAGATGTAAATGGAGCATATTACTATGGATCTCATAAGCAAAAGACATAGGTGTATTACTATGGATCTCATAAGCAAAGACAGAGGCATTCTCCAAACACAACCCAATTCAGATTTGTCAGCTGCAGATCTTGCCTACTGAACCTAGCTGACTTCTCAGAGACAGAGACAGTCACCAAGGTCCTGGATGAGGGAAAATCAGTACATACTGCCTACCTTGACCTAGCCAAGGTCTTTGACAATGCCCCACACAGGCATCATTAAAAAGCTAACACAACTGTGTGTCAATCCCTATCTAGCCAGATTGGTGGCCAAATGGCTCACAGATGGGACCCACAAGGTCAAAACAGGCGCCACTACCTCCGACAGCAGACTTAGTGGTGTTCCCCAGGGATCTGTCCTGGGACCCCTACTGTTTGGCATCTACTTCTCATAGGTACAGGAAAAGACCAAGGGCCTGTGGCTGACCAGGTTTGGTGCAGTCATGAATTCCCCAAATTACTAACATACTGCAAGAGGGTCTCACAGCTACAAATAATTGGTGCCAAAGTCATGGCCTTAAATTAAACACAAAAAATGTATTCTCACAACATTCGGCAAAAACATGACCCCTACTGATTACCACATCAATGGCAACTCCCCAAGTACACAACTTGTGGTAAGACAGCTGGGTACTCTGGTTGACAACAATCTCACATTCAACCATCATGTGGCAGCAGTGGTCAGAAAAACCTTCTACTTTGTTCATCTCATAAGTAAAGGGACTGCTTCCAGAAAAAAGGAGTTTATCACCACTCTGTACTCCGCCCTCATTAGACCTATAACCGAGTGCAACGCCCAGTTTGGTATGTACCTTTCCAAATACCCGCACCAAACAGAAAGGCCAGAGAAATACCTCACAAAGAATCCATGGCTTCCAACACCTGTCTTACACAGACTGGCTCAAGTCACTATCAACTTTACTCGGTATCATACAGATTGCTCTGACGTAATGTGTCCCGCCTACAAGGCAATATCAGACCCTGCCCTACTACAGATGCTCCATATCTGTAAGCCTAACTCCTCGTGCATTACCCACTCAATAGGCTAAATCTAATAAGAGACATCAACAAAACCTGCTGGAGAGACCAGTCCAACTCCCAGAGCCTGCCCAGTCTCTGGAATGGACTTAACATACATGTGAAACAGAGTACCTCCCTGACCCTCTTCAAGAGCAACCTTGATGAGTGGATGGGAAACCACAAAGTTTGTCCCAGGGGTTCCCTCTGTCCCTCACTTGACAGGGACGACAGGTGCTGACTGAGGTTTCTTTTTTGGGGATAGACTCTTGGCTAGGCTTGTAAGGGCCCCAGGGCCATTAGCCTAGTAACCTCCTGTGATTCTATGAAGGCTTCAGACAAGTATAGAAATAAGGAGACTAGTCTTATTTCTAGCTTTACTGACAGAATCTATGCAGATTAGAAGTGCAGTGTTAGGACTATGGGAAGGTCAAAAGCCATGTTGCATGGGAGACCGTTCTTCCTGCAAGAACTAGTTTGACAATTATTTCTGAATACGTTTAAGTATTTTGGAGAGGAGGAAATAAGATTCCTATAGGTAAACCTATAGCCAAGTCCATTAAAATTTCCTCCTTTGTGCAGAGGGATAGCGTGTGACTTTTTCCAACAAAGAGAATGCGGGATTCCTGGACTGACCTATTTATAAGGATTGGGAATAGGCAGGGTAGGCAACGGTACCAGCTGCTATTTTAAAAAGGTATCCACTTGGAAGGTTATAGAGCATGGTTTGACTTTAACAGTAGTTTTATATAGGATGTGGGCAGAGGTTTGAAAGGGAAAGTGGACATAAGTGGCTGTTGGACAGGGTTATAATTAGAAGCTGGGGAATTCTTGGTTAGAGATGCTACACTATCTATTAAATAAAAGTTGAACTGTACTGCAGTTTTGAGTGAGGAGTTATCGGGATAGGGGATAGGGTTGAATTTATGACCAGGATGCAAGATTTCTTGCATGGCTATCCAGAAATTTTTAGGGTTGTGTTTGCCTTTATTCTGAAAGTTATTATAGTACAGTTTTGTGCGTTTATGAATTTGCTTTTTCAAGTACAATCGCAACGTACTCTGAAATTTAAGATATTATGGTGCTTTATATTTTTGCCATGCCTTTTTTCTATCCTGCATTAGCATTCTACTCTTTTTGGACAGCCAACCTGCATTATTTTTGTCTCTTCCTTCTAGGAAATGCAAGGCTATTTAGGAACGTTTTAATGAATTCATTTATATCATCATCCAAGGCGAGGATTTTTTTGGAAGTTCCAGTTAATAGATGGGTTAGTATTGAACACTTCTGGGTTAAACTTGGTAAGGTTGCATGTTGTGGTTTTAGAAACATGCTAAGTCCAAGTAGATGAGGGATGTTGGACTGTACAGATTAGGAAATAATCAGTGAGACAGTCAGACATTGTACCAGAGTTTGCTATAGTCCAGTGCTAGGATCCAGTGTAAACGGGAATTTGATGTCTTACTATAATGTGTGGTGATATTAGTTGTGTGAAGTAACTCCCCTACATCAAGTGTGAAATAGAAGTTATGTTCTTACCATAACGTTCCATGTTAGTTGTCTTCTTCTCGCCTTCTTCTTGCTGGATGGGTTCGGAGCCGACCTCGGCCCGACTGCCACTCTAAAAGCTCGAGAGTTGGTTCCACCGGCTCGAGGCTCCCCTTATATCCCACAATGCTAGGCGAGAGTTACCTCAGATCTCATTTGTAAGCTAACCCAGCTTATACCAAAAAACAGTATAACAGTGAAACAGAATCCACCTCTAACAGCAGGAAGAAAAGGGGTGACCTATATCCTGAAACAAGAAATATGCATAATAGCATATGACTAAGAAAGAGGTGGTAGAAAGAGAGGTCACGATCACAACTCCTCTAGGTCTGTCCAGGCCAGGGGAAGGAGGGTGGGACCAGAAGAAGGCGAGAAGAAGACAACTAACATGGAACGTTATGGTAAGAACATAACTTCTATATGTTAAGTTGTCTATCTCGCCTTCATTCTTGCTGGATGGGACCGTCCCTAGCACCTTGTCCCGGTGGCCTAACGGAACAGACTCCTGAGAACAGTGGAACCAAATTTAGCTCTATGCCTAGAAGCTAAATCCAACTTATAATGGGAAATAAAAGTGTGAGGAGTAGCCCAAGTAGCCGCTGCACAAATGGTGTCAATAGGCAGTCTGTCTTGGAAGGCTAGAGAAGTAGCCAAAGCTCTGGTGGAATGGGCTTTAGGTTTATTAGGCAGTTCTTGGTGTCTAATTTCATAAACAAGGGTAATCAGAGATGTTAGCCATCTGGATAAAGATACCTTTGAAACTGGAAGTCCCTTTCTGCTTTCCGCATAGGAGACAAACAGCTGATCAGATTTTCTGAATAGTTTCGTCCTGTCCAAGTAGTACCTTAATTGACGATGAACATCCAGGTAGTGTAATTTCTGTTCAGACCTATTTGAATACTCCGAGAAAAAACAGGGAGGTCAATGCATTGGTTTAGATTTGATGTTGAAACCACCTTAGGCAAAAAGGACGGGTTAGTTCGTAAGGAAACTCTGTCCTTATGGAACACAAGGTAAGGAGAACGACAACTGAGTGCTTGAAGTTCTGAAATTCTTCTAGCTGATGTGATAGCCACCAGAAAAAGAGTTTTCCATGATAATAGCTTTAAGGAACATGAAGCTGCAGGTTCGAAAGGGGAAAGAATCAAAGAAGCAAGAACTAAATTTAGGTCCCAAGGAGAAGGAGGATTTCTGACAGGAGGTCTGAGAAGAAAACTCCTTTCAAAAAGGCTTTGCAGAGTTTGTGGGACATTAGGGCAGATTCAGAAATACCCACATGGAAATTAGAAATAGCCGCCAATTGAACCTTAAGAGTAGATGGAGATGAACCTGCATGGAAGAGTTCAGCAAGAAAATCAAGGACTAGTTGGATGGAAGCGGTGAAAGGATCTATGTCCTTTCCTTGTGCCCAATATGAAAGCGCTTCCACTTACTCAAATAAATCTTTCGAGTGGAAGATTTATGGGAAGCTATCAAAATATCTCTAACAGAGTGAGATAATTGAGGAAGCCTGGCTACTGTTGGAAGTGGAGGAACCAAGCAGTGAGGTTCAGAGAGGGAGGGAGCGATGAAGCTGACCCGACTGATGGATCAAAAGATCTGGAACTAGGTCCAGGTTCCACGGTCGCTCCAAAAGAAATCGATGTAGAAAGGGGAACCACACTTGTCGAGGCCAGTAAGGCGCAATGAGGATCAACGAGGCCTTCTGAGCGATAGCTTTCTGTATTACTTGAGAGATCAGTGGGAAGGAGGAAATGCATACAGAAGTCCCCGGGCCAAACTTGGACTAGTGCGTCCCTGCTGGGTTGGCCTGGTAAAGGGAATAGAGTGAAGTATTCTCTGCACTTGCTGTTTTGGGGAGTAGCAAAAAGATCGCAGCAAGGCTGACCCCACTTGAGAAATATTTCTCTCACTACAGAGTCTTTCAGAGACCACTCGTGAGGCATAAGAATAGCTCTGCTCAACTTGTCCGCAATGTGATTGGACTTCCCGGGGATGTGCGTTGCTATCAGAAAACGCTGAGAAGAAATCGCCCATTGCCACAGTCCGAGTGCTTCTCGACACAGGGGGTATGATCTGGTTCCGCCTTGTTTGTTGATGTACCACACTACAGACATATTGTCTGTCTGGATTGCAATCGTTCCCAAGGGAAGAGAGTCTTGAAGGGCTTGCAATGCTAAAAGTACTGCTCTCATCTCCAGAACATTTATGTGCAAGTGGCATTCGTTTGGTTGCCATGTGCCCTGGACTGTCCTGCCCTGATAATGCCCCCCCCACCCGATCAGGGAGGCATCCGTTGTCAGAGTAGCAACCGGAGGAGGTGGAACAAATGGTCTCCCCAACAGGAGCTGGGGGGAAGACATCCACCACATGAGATGCTTTTTGCACGCTTGCGTGATCATAATGGTGTGAGACATTGGAAGTTCCTGGTATGACCATTGAGAAAAGAGCATCCACTGAAGGATCCGCATGTGGTATCTGGCCAATGGGAGGAGAGGTATGGCCGCTGCCATAATTCCCAACACCTTTAGAACAAACCTGGCTTTGGCTCTGTTGTTGTTGAGAAGTAGTGACACCAATTTTTGAATGTCTGATATCCTTTGGTTCGTTAGTGTTGCAGACATGTTTACAGTATCTAAATTTGTGCCTATGTAGGTAATAGTACGACAAGGCGACACAACAGACTTTTCGCAATTTACTGAGATACCCAATTTTTGACAGACGCGAAAAGTGTAATCTCTGGCCATCAGAAGGAGATGCTTGGTGGGAGCTGTGAGGAGCCAGTCGTCCAAATATGGAAACACCTGGAATCCTTGTCGTCTCAGGTGAGAAGCCACCACTGCCATGCATTTGGTAAACACCCGGGGGGCAGTGGTGAGACCAAAGGGCAGGGCCCTGAATTGAAAATGACTGGTTCCCAGCCTGAAGCGGAGGAACCTTCTGGAGCGTCTGTTCATTTTTATGTGATAGTACGCGTCCTGAAGGTCTATAGAGCACATCCAGTTTCCTTTTCCCAATAGGGGAAGAATGGATTGCAGCGTGACCATCCGAAATCTTGTTTTCTTGACCGATCTGTTCAAGATACTGAGATCCAAAATTGGTCTCCAGTCCCCTGTTTTCTTTGGAACTAAAAAGAACCTTGAGTAGATTCCGGATCCTTGTTGGTCTGCTGACACTGGCTGAATAGCTCTTTTTGCAAGCAGTTTTGAAATTTCCAAAGCTGCTATATCCCTTTGAGCGGTGGAACATCTGGAAGGGATTTTTGACTGATTTGGAAAACGAAGAAAGGGGATAGAATAACCTTCGGAAATGATGGACTGTACCCATTTGTCTTGTGTCAAGGATAGCCAGGCTTCTGGGTACAGTGACAATCTTCCCCGACTGCCTCGAAGATGGGCAGTCGGGCAACACCTCAGGGATGCTGAAAGGGCTTATCGGAGGAAGTTTCTCGATTGCCCTGGTTCTGCGGACCCCTCTGCCTCTAGGGCGGCGTCTACCATTGTTGTTCCCCTCTGCCTCTGGCGGGAACCGACTCTGTCGTCAGGCGAAGTCCCTTGAGATTGTTTACGGAACCACATCTTTCCACCCTTCTGGCCTTTGGGGTAAGGCCTAGAAGGAGTCGAAAACGGACTCGACGGCAGAAAGGGTCTTGCCATCTCTCTCCCACCTACTCACGGTTTCTTTCACTTGAGGACCAAAAAGAGATGATCCATCAAAAGGGGAGTTCGTGAAAGACGTCTTGAAAGGTTCCACAAAATTGCAAAGCCGCATCCAGGCGTGCGTACGAAAGGCTACCCTGTTCCTGCGGTCTGCTCGCTCCATCGGCCGCATAAGAGAGGAGGCGATGGAGGAGTTGGAAATGGAATTAAGGATAGCCAGCTGCGTGTTCATTTTTCTTGGAACCCCGCAGCTGTAGGGTCCTTCAACATCTCACTCGCTTCCTTGACCAAGTCCCTTTGAAGACGAGTGAAATGGCACAGGTAATTCAGCGACGCATGGTAAAAGTCGCTGAGGAGAACATCCGCTTCCGCACCTATCCATGGACCTAGATTCCTTGTTAGGTGGATGGACAGGCACTGAAGGATCAGCCAGTTCCTTCTTTGTGGCAGCAGCTACCACCATAGCATCCACAGAAACTCCTTTTGATAAAAATTGCTTGTCTGATGGAGCTGTGATGAATTTGGAGGGTCTCCTGGGAGTGGGGTCCACTGAATCAGGAGCCGTCCATGCCTTCTTAGCTACCACCTGCATGAGGGGGTCGAAGGGGGGGGGGGACACCCAGGAGGTGGAAGGGCGGGGGCCAAACGCCTCAAGATACACAGATTCGTCCTCCCAAGGGTTGAGGGCTGGCCAATTTCCCTCTGTTTAAGGATCTCCAGAATGTCTGCAAATGAGACATCTTCAGAAGGGGAACGGGGGGAACCCTCAGAATCATCCAGATCTGTGTCCGATGTGATAGACTCAGGTGAGTCAATGTGCTTCCTCTTGCACTTCCTCTTCCAAGGGGGCTCTTCTGCCAAATCAGGAGAGGCCTCGGAAGAGGATGACATCCCCAAAGGGGGCTCCTGAGGAGCTGGCTCTCTGCGGTCCGGGATGAGAGTGAGTCGACTTACCCTGAGGCAGCATAGAGGGAGGGGCTGACGGAGCCGACTGTGGAGTAGAGCCAGGCTCTAACACACTCCGCATGACCTCGAAAGCACCCCTGTCAGGCAGAGCCAGAGGTCCCCGCTCCGAGGAGCTAAGGACCCCCCTCGGCACCGACAGTGATGGCTCCGAGGCCGATGTCGGAGCCGAACTCACCAGCGCCGAAGCACCGAGAGGGAGAGGGGGGTCGGACAAGGGTCCGATGCCACTCACCCCCTCGGAGCCGACGAGGGAAGTCCGGCGCCGAGATTCCTCCATGGAAGAAAACGGAGCCGACGACGGAGCCGAAGACAATTGTCTCGGCTCCGAAGTAACCACAGTCTCGGCTCCGACACGACCCGGCTCCGAACTCAAAAGAGTCGAAGGAGGAAAAAGTTGATGGACCGGGGCAGGCACCGACTGATGAGTCGGGCTCTGAAGCATCTGGGCTAGTGCCTCGGACTTAAGTAGTCGACTCACCACCCTCTGAAGGTCATGATCGGAAAGCCTCGATGACCTAGAGGAATGAGACCTTTGGCTCCGTTCAGACAGCAGGGGAGATCCTGGAGCCGAATGAACGGAGCCAAGAGAAGGTGACCTAGACCTCTTTCTAGTTGTCGGCTCAAGATCTTGTCGGAGCCGACACGGGTACCTCGATAACCTCGGCTCCAGCCGGAGCCGAGGAAGCCACAGAAACTGTGGGCTGAGCCTTATCGGCTCCAGCCGGAGCCGATAAAGGCAAAGGTTGAACAACCTGAGGTCTCGGCTCAGAAGCCGGAGCCGAAGACCTCGATGCCTTAGAGGGCTTCCCTGTTGAGACAGACAGGGAATCCTCAGGCTTCAACAAGCCTCTCAGAATTAGCTTGTTTTTTCTTTCCTGCAGGACCCTGGGGCTGAAGCCATGGCAAACAGCACAGGAGTCCTGCAGGTGCAAAGGCCCCAGACAATAGACACAAGAAGTGTGAGCGTCTGTCAGAGACATTTTCTGACAGCACGCATCACACTTCTTGAATCCGGAGACCTTTGCTTCTTTTGACATAGCCTAACTGGTGAACACAAACACACACTCAAACACACCAGTTATACCCTGTCAGAATAACAATTTTAGTAAAGATACTAAAAATAAAGTACAACAAACTGTAGCAAATAATAGTAAACTACACAAACACTCCCTAGGGAAGAGAAGGCCTAAGGCCCAAGGGAAGAACCAAGGGTTCTTTTAAACAAGAACGGGAAAAATTAGGGTCGGGGATAAAGTTCTATGAACTATACTAATTTAAGAAGAACTAAACTGAAAAAGGGGGAAAAAGAGTAACTTTTAATAGAAAAAGTTAAAACTCACCAGGAACCGGTAGAAGCAACCAACCTCGAAGCTGTAGCGGCAAACGAGATCTGAGGTAACTCTCGCCTAGCATTGTGGGATATAAGGGGAGCCTCGAGCCGGTGGAACCAACTCTCGAGCTTTTAGAGTGGCCGAGTCGGAGCCGAGGTCGGCTCCGAACCCATCCAGCAAGAATGAAGGCGAGATAGACAACTTAACATCAAGAGTTTACTGTCCAAAAAACTGACAGTCACACAGTAGTACTTCTCCCAGGAGGGATGTAAATAACAGCAACACATATTTGTCTAATTTCAGGAAAATCTGAACTGAATTCTGGTACT
>NC_056728.1:1768148641-1768166141 GCF_019279795.1 Protopterus annectens
ATTATTGGGCGACTTCAACTACCCAAACATAGACTGGGAGCATTACTCTAGCTCCAACACCCTAGCCCAAAGGTTCCTAGAATTTATAAACTCAAATGCTATGGAACAACTTGTTACCACTCCCACAAAAGGGGAAAACATACTGGACCTGATCATCACCAACATGGGGACTCTATGCTCCAGACCAGAAGTGTATTCCTCACTGGTAAGATCAGACCATAAATTAATCTCACTGGATATTCACATCCCGATCCCACCCCCTGCCCAGAAAACCACAGTGAAAAACTTCTCTAAAGCAAATTTCACACTCCTCAAAACTGAGGTGGAATCCTTCAAAGCCCCAGGGCCTGCGGAAAATACAGCCCAGACCGCAGAATCTTTTATAAACGCATTCTATGAACACCTTCAGGAATGCATGGATCATGCAATCCCAAATAAAAACCAAGACCCAATCCTCCAAAGGCAGACGTCCTGTCTGGTGGACCTCAGCCATAAACAAACTATACAATAGAAGGAGGAAGCTACTAAATGATAAGAGCAAAATCCCAAAAAGGGAAGGCATCACTGATCAGTATTAGCAAAAAACTACGGGCACACAAAATTGTCTAAGGCCAGCTTCGAGAGAAAAATTGCACAGGACACTAAGGATAATCACAAGGCTTTCTTTAGTTATGTTAGGAACCTGGGTGGTAATTCCCAGATATGCTCAGAATTAGTCCAAAATGACAAACAATACACCGAACCCACAGACATTGCCAACATCCTAGCTGACCGGTTCAGCGCAAAACCCCCCCCCTCCCCACCAAAAGGGCAAATATCTATCCCAGCAGAGTGCTGCCCCCCTAACATCTCAGATGCTCAGGTAAGAGCCGCCCTCTCCAAAGCAAAAAACACAGCATCAATGGGACCAGATGGTGTCCCGGGCTGCATCCTACATGAACTCCAAGAAAAGCTAAACCCAAACATAAAACTACTGTTCAATCTCAGCCTTACTACAGGATATGTGCCCAAGAGTGGCGTACAGCAACAGTGGTCCCTCTCCATAAAGGCGGTGCCTCAACAGATCCTGGAAACTATCGCCCCATAAGCCTGACTAGCTTGGTCTGCAAAGCTATGGAAAGGATCATCATGGACCTCATAAATAAAGATATTGGGGACCTACAAACACTGGATCCTACCCAGTTCGGCTTTGTTAAAGGCAGATCCTGCCTCTTAAACCTGGTTGATTTCTTTGAAGCAGTCACCAAGGCCATTGACGAGGGGAAGGTGGTCCACACAGCCTACCTGGACCTCGCAAAAGCCTTCGATACAATACCCCACTCGGGCATTATAGATAAGCTCACCAGCTTAAATATAAACCCCTATGTCACTAGATGGATTGCACACTGGCTCAAGGACAGAACCCACATGGTTAGAATTGCTGGAGCCATGTCAGACTCCAAACCAGTTACAAGTGGTGTCCCACAAGGCTCAGTCCTGGGACCTCTCGTTCAGTATATATTTCTCGGAGGTACAGGCCAACACGGAAGGACTGTGGCTGACCACGTTCGCAGATGACTGCAAACTGGGCGCCATAATCGACTCTCCAGTCGGCACAAGCATCCTCCAAAAGGGCCTCATAGAAACAGACAACTGGTGCCAGAGCCATGGCCTCAAGCTAAATGCCAAAAAGTGCACAGTCATCCCCTTTGGCAAAAACAAAGTGCCCACAAATTACCACATAGGTGGTAATCCATTAAGTACAGAAGAAGTAATTAGGGACCTGGGGACCCAAGTTGATAGCAATCTCTCATTTGACAACCACGTGGCCAAAGTGGTTAGAAAAACATTTTATATAGCCCACCTAATCATGAAGGGATTCACATCTAGATCAGGGGACGTCATCGTGCCTCTTTACTCATCCCTCATCAGGCCCATAATTGAGTACAATGCCCCTTTTGGGATGTACCTTACCAGACACCTGCAGCAACTGGAAAGACCCCAAAAGTACCTCACCAAGAGGATCAAAGGGCTCAAACAGATGCCATATGCTGCCCAGTTAAAGAAACTCCAGCTCTACTCAGTGGCATACCGCCTGTTCAGAGGCGATCTGTGCCTGACGTATAAAGCCATGTCCAACCCGGAATTAATGGACATGCTGCACCTCAGAAAAACCAAGTCCCATCGAGCTACGCGCTCGAGAGACTTGAACCTCAGCACTGAAATAAATAGGACATGCTGGAGGGACAGATTCATAACCCAGAGGCTCCCTTCACTCTGGAATAAAATCCCAGTCCAGGTTAAGCAGAGTCCCTCATTGACTCTCTTCAAGAGGAATCTTGATGAGTGGATGGGAGATCGTAGGTTTACCCCGGGTGTCACTGTTAGACAGAGGCACAGTATACTAACCTCGAAAAAGGGCATAGCAAAATAAATTTAAAATGGGTGGCGAAAGCCAAACACATTCTGGCTAGGCTTATAAACGCCCTAGGGCAGATAGCCTAGTATGAACCTATGAACACAATTTCTCCACACAAAAAGTGGTTTACATTTATTATAAAAACTTTTAAACCGGAACAAAAAGGAGCCTCCGTTTAATAGTACAGTACAGTCGCCTTGAAAGCCTCACAGGAGCATACTCTTCGGCAGCAGTAGAGCTCTGAGGGTTTAAAGCCAAACCTTATGTTTTAGTCAGTTTAGCTTGAGATGCCAACAGTTTTGGATGCATGCAAGGTGCCCTAAAGCTTTGAAAGATAAGTGGTCGTATCCTTTGCATGACAAACCATACAGCTTAGGCTACTACTGAAAGTGATCAATGTGAAGAACTGGAAAGAGCAGAATGCATTAATGTTACAGAAATGCAAATAAGCTATTTGAATAATGGTCCACAGTAGTAGTTTGCGAGGGCACATTGAGTGTATGCTCCAAACCTGGCCACCATGACGTATTTTTACCAATATAGAATTTGGGCAATATACTAGCATGGGAATGCTATTAGCAAAACTGTCTTCAGACAACGATTATTCTCGGAGCACTTTGCAAATGAGAAACAGGCTTATTCCTGCAATCGGGAAACATTAAGAGGAAGGTGCGAGATTCAAGCAGTTGCATCCAGCTGTATTCAGAATAGCTTTCCTTAGAGAATCAGTCATTTCTGGAAGCAAAACAGGTTAAGGGGGTTGCCTTAGCCAAAGGTGTAAGCCAGCAAACCAGCCACACTACTTCAATATTCTGACAAACAGCAAAGTTTCCCTCTGTGGGTTTGGAATTAAGACTACAGTAAAACTATCAGTTAAGTGGAACTCAAGCAACCAGAAAAAGAAAAGATTACAATGAAATACAGTACAGTATGAACAATTCAGGCTTTTCACGTGTTGCACTGGTTTCCTCCCACAGAAACATACCTTACGTTTTTAGAGTTTTAAAAAGGAAGATACAAAATTCCCACTCCCAAGTCGTCAAACCGCTATATTATCAACACTCGCTCCACACTCAGTTTGCATCAGATTGCACATTCTCTCCCCAAACACACACACACACACTTCAGCTTTCATGCATCCATTAACTCTCTCTATTCATTTCTCTCTATTCAATTACAACCCACTCAGTGTGCCACTGAAAGACGTTCCACATGCCACACTTTCTAGCGGAAATAAGTTTACAATATTATTCCCCCCAGGCTTTTAATAACTTACCGTACTTCATTACTTAAAATCAAATCACAGTGTTTATGGCATGGTATAGTAGAGTACGGTATTTGTCAGATTTATTTTTTAATAGTCCAGAAACTACAATTATCCAGCATCTACCAATCCCCATGGGTGCTGGTTAACTGAGAATTTACTGTATTTTCATGATCCTAAAGGAGATTAAAAAAATAAGGACACAGACTACAAGAAACAGGTGTACTCAGGATCTGAAGCAGAGATTTGTGTTGACAGAAGGAAATGACTAGCAGCAATGTGAAATGAGAATCAACAGGAGACTAAAGCATAGATTCCATTACATATATGATTAAACATGTGATGCGTGGCTTTGCAAAATGTGGCTGAGAAAGACTGGAATTTTGACGACTATGTTAAACTGCTGTGTAAAATGTTTGGAAGGACAATAAAATAGTAACCAAGTAAAATACTTGGATAAAATTTCATAATATAAATTGCACATTAAAACAGTAAACCAGTTTTGTAAAGGATGCAGTCAGGGGTATTTTAAATGCAATGAGGGAAAAGTCACTTGACATTTATCGACCAGGTTAGTCCAACTGGGCAGCAGTCCTTTTTTCAGCGGAGGCCAGAGGAGAAAAGCTCCAATAAGTACAAGTAACAAAAGTAATCAAAATGACAGAATTACAACTAAAATAATACGTACAAGATGTAGGTTAAAACAACATGATAGAAAATGTCATTAAACTGAAAACATAATATTAGTACAAAGTTTCATGCAATGTTGTTGTGTCTTTCGGCTTTCCCGGCTAGGGGTCGCCACAGCAGAACTCCGGTCCGCTAAGGATTGGTAGTTGATTTTTACGTGCAGAGTTACCAACCCTGACGCACAACCTTCAACGAAGGTACGCCCATTCACGCACATCTCCATGCAGAAGACACTCTAGCTGAGAGTCGAACTGGACAGCGTCTGACTGGGAGGCGACAATGCTACCACAGCACCACCACCGCGGCTAAAAAGCAGAATACAAGTTTGCACAACAGAAAAAAAAAGTTTATTATTTATTAATTATATAAAACAGGAGATAAGCCCAGGGTAAGATCCAATTTCCAAGACTACACCCATAGAAGGTGTAGGAACTACTGACTATTAGAAGCTGAGGCAGGAGAAAAGGTTACCGTAACAGTATTATAGAAGGGGAGGTGGATTAAGTTGGGCCACAGAACACATTCATGACATACAGAGTTTCTGTTACTGTTTTTGAAAGAGTTGGGGTTAGAGGTCCAACACTTGAAGGTAATTTATTCCAAGCATTTGCCACAGAGTAGCTGTAGACAAGTTTATTAATGTTTTTGTTGGGTGCACAGACTTGCATAAGATGCTGTTGGGAGCTACGGAGGGGCTAGGTTGGGAGTGTAGGGCTGGATGAGGGTAGAGAGGGGAACAGGAGGAAATGTAAGGCAGAATGAGCTATGAAGCTAGACAGTAGGGTTTGATGATGAAATTCCAGCCACTGCAGGTTTTTCAAGGCTAGGCAGTGGTGAGAGTGGTAGGGTTGATTAGAGGCAAATCTTGCAATTTTATTATAGGCAAGTTCCAGTTTTGACATATTGGGTATTTGTGAGAATAAAGGTGGTGTAAAAAAAGGTGGGGAGTACGAATGCTTGTGCAAGAGATGGCCTAGAGACATACGAGTGGAATTTTCATACCTATTTAGCAGTCCTAATTTTTGATGCGTCTTTTATGATGCACTGCTGAATATGGAGACTGAGCTTTTGCTGGCCATCGATAACTCCTAGCAATTTGGAGTGAGGTTCAACAGAGATGATGGTGTTAAGGGAGCAGATAGTAAAGGTAGCTTTATGCAAGGTGACCATTTTGTTACAGGACCTAAACTGGGACACTTGAGGGCCACCCTGGGAAGCCAGGTCTGCAATCCCATTCTCCCGGCCCCATGGGAGCGGAGATAGAGCCACCATGTCATCTCACACCAGGGCTGGCCTCCTGTCCTTCACCCGCCACTGTGGGGATGCCACTCTGAATGGCAACACTCAGGAGGCCACATGCCAGGAGGCTCAAAGTGATGCACATTCATCGGTGCCTGGCACCGTGGGGGGAGAGACTGAGGTGTGCCACAAAAAAGTGCAGAGATGGAGGGACCCAGGGCCATATCCCATGCGAGTTTTAAAGCCCTAGGTGCAAGGCAAAGGGGAGTACTGGTGTCACAAAAGTCTGATTGAGAGACTGTCTAAGCCTTTGCAGCCCAGCAGAGTTCTATGAGGCTGGGAAGATCCCCCGAGAGGCTCCACGGGTACACATAACACTGTATGATTTGGCAGCAGTCAAGAGATATGTAACCCTGGAAAAGAGCGCTCTTTCCTGAGTAGAAGTGGTGGAAGTCTAGATGGGAGAGAGGTGGAAAGTGGCTGGGACAGGACAGCTCCCACCTGTTTGAGGAGGTACAGACCACGCCCCATCTGGGATAAACAGGGGAAGTTAAGCAGATAGTGGCAGGGCGAGCTCCTACCTGTGGGGGGGGGGGGGGTCAGGCAGAGCTCTCCCCTGCCTGGGTGAGCATGGTCAGGCAGAGCTCCCCATGACGGAAGTCCTTGAGGAAGCACCAGGGTGGACAGCAGAGGGGCCTGGAGGGACAGCATACTTCAAAAATCTCAGAGTCCTCAGAGCTGCTCTGGACGGGAAAGTAGGGGAACTCTGAAGCCTTCATGAGAGCAGATCTGCCCCTCAGCGGCAGAGAGGAGTTCCAGAAGGGTGGACGGGATCGGAGGAAAGCTCCCCTGAGAGGGTCCAATGGCTTGAGCGATCTGGCAGCCTGCAGAAGACATGGAGGTAGCAGAGTCTCCCGACATGGGGGGCTGTGGCCAGGAAGGGTCTCTTGGCCAGGTCAAAGGAGAGACCTGTACAGGTCAGCCCTGACAGAAGTAGTCAGTAAGGGAACACTGGGCAGATGGGTGTGGGGCTTGGAGAGCTCCTACCTGTGTGAGTGAGGTCAGGCAGAGCCTTGCATGATGGAAGTCCTTGAGGGAGCAACTGACGGACGGTGACGGGGCCTGGAAGGCTCCTGCCAGGGCGAAGGTATCCAGCCTTACCCCATACCCAATGGCATCCCTGAAAAAATCACAAAGTTCCCAGGTGCTCAGGATGGGAAAGCAGGGGGACTGGCCTCCCCAGGAAGTCAGGTCACCATTCAGACTAAGCGGGCTAAACTGGGACATTGCTGTGTCCCAAAGACAATGTTCGGGATTCTGGGACAGAGGCTTCCAAACTGGGACGGTCCTGGAAAAACTGGGACAGTTGGTCACCTTGGCTTTATGATGTCCGAGAGATTTAGGAAGGAATAGAAGTTTTGTTTTCTTAGGGTTAAGTAGCAACTGGTTTGACATTAGCCATTTTTCAGTTCAGTGCAGAGACTCTAGTAAGGGTGTGAAGGTGGGTGATATTTTTGGAGGAGGACGAGATGACGGCAGAATTGTCAGCATACTGTATGACAGATGAGAGAGTGGACAGGAGAACTGTAGGTCATTAGTAAATATATTAAATAGGGGTACAAGGATGGAGCATTGAGGTTCCCTAGTTTGTACTGGGGAAAAGGGAGAAAAGTTAAGATTGCCATTTAACTGCCTGAAAGCCGTTGTCCTCATCAAGGACAAAGTACAGTTTTGTACCTACCATAAATGTAGATGTCCGAACTGGATAGCATCTGCAGTCATAACAAGTGGGTTGTCCTGTCGTCAGGCAGCCCTGCAGTCGGCCGGATTCCAAAGTCCGGGTCCGGCTTCGGCTGATGTCGCACTCCACCCGACGCCATCTCTGTTGGTCTTCGGGTATAAAAGCATCAGCCGACGCCATTTTCCTCAGTGTTTCTTGCCCCAGATGCCAGTAGCCCTCTTGCAGGCTAAAATTTGGATAGATGCCAATGTTTCCAAATAGATAGAGGTAAACACAACAATAAGCATATATGTACATATATACAAACAAATACACCATAAAGACTCCCCAACAGCTAGCTATTAGGAGGGTAAACACCCTAGGAGTACCACAGAGGGGAAGGAGGGAGGGTAATCCTGACTGCAGATGCTATCCAGTTCGGACATCTACATTTATGGTAGGTACAAAACTGTACTATGTCCTTCATGGATGCATCTGCAGTCATAACAAGTGGGTAGAATACCATAGCTAACTAGGGCGGAGGATAAAGGTAGATTATGGTGTGTTTAGGATCCCTTGCAGTACAGCAGTGGCAAACCCTGCTCGGGATCTGGAATATAGAGGCAAATTATAATGCTTGGCAAATGTATGCACGGAGGTCCAAGTAGCCGCCTCAATAATGTCTTTGGTTGCCACTCCTCGTAAGAAGGCTGTGGTAGTGACTGTTGCCCTTGTAGAATGAGGTCTTATGTTCTGTGGAATTGGTTTTCCATGGAAGGAGTAACAGTATCGTATGCAGTTTCCTATCCATTTGGAGATTGTCTGTTTGGAAATAGCTTTTCCTTCCCTTCCTGTTGCATAGGCTACAAAAAGTTGGTCAGTCTTTCTGCTGTTTTTTGTTCTGTCCAAGTAGTAGTGTAGCTGTCTATGTACATCCAAGGTATGCAGTATTCTTTCCCCTCTGTTTTGTGGGTTGGGAAAGAAGGTAGGTAGGTGGATTGCCTGGTTCAAAGACACTCTGGATACCACCTTGGGCATAAATGTAGGATTAGTCCTCATGGACACTATCTTGGTGGAAGATTAGGAAGGGTTGCACTGCCATTAAGGCCTGTAGTTCTGAAACCCTCCTTGCTGAAGTTATTGCCAGTAGGAAAGCAGTTTTCCATGACAGGTGTTGTAGGTCTGCTGTTGCTGCTGGTTCAAAGGGTGATAGTGTCAACTTTTCTAGCACAAAGTTTAAATCCCAAGCTGGTAATGGTGGTTTCCTTGGAGGTTTTACATTCTTGATTCCTCTGAGGAACTGCCTGAGCAAAGGGTGCGAAAAAACAGGTGGATCGAAGCTGTATTCTGCTGAAATAGCTGATGCATGTATCTTGATGGAGGAGTAGGACAGGCCTGAATGAAGAAGTTCGGCCAGATACTCCAGAATGTTAGGCATATCTATGTTTGACACATCTTTTCCTCTTTCCGTACTCCAAATGACAAACCTTTTCCATTTTCCAGCATAGTTCCTTCTTGTTGAAGGTCTGCGTGCTTCAAGAATAATGTCTTTAACCCTTTGGGAAAGTTCTGGATTAGCTGCTGTTATGTGATGTTCCATGCAGTCAGTTGCAGCGTTTTAGGTTTGGATGTATGATGCTGTAGTTGTTCTGAGTTAACATCAAAGGCATCAGAGGTATTGGCCACATTTTGTTCAGAGACATGCTCTTCAGTAGTGGGTACCAGTGCTGTCTTGGCCAGTTTGGAGCTATCAGGATTATCCTTGGACGTTCTTCCTTGATTTTTAGTAGTACCTTGTGTATCAAAGGAAGAGGTGGGAATGCATATGCTGTTAGGCCTTTCCAGTTGAAGGAGAGTGAGTCCACTTTCCATGCTAGTGGGTGGAATGTCCTTGTGCAGAATTTTTTGAGCTGGTGATTGAGAGGTGATGCGAATAGGTCTATCTGTGGCATTCCCCATTTCTTTGAGATGGTCTTGAAGATGTCCGGGTGCAGCTTCCATTCGTGGGCATCCGAAGTGGTTCTGCTTAATATGTCTGCTAGAGTATTGTCTTTCCCCGGTACAAATATTGCCTGTAACTGAATGTTGTAGCTGAGTGCCAGGGTCCACAGCTCCAAGGTCATTCTGCATAGGGGTATGAATGAGTGCCTCCCTGTTTGTTGATGTACCACATGACTGTGGTGTTGTCTGTCCTTATCATCAACTGGCCCTCTTTGAGAAATGGTTTGAACTTTTGGATTGCCAGTTTTACTGCCAGCATTTCTTTTAGATTGATGTGCAGGCGAAGTTGATCCTGTGTCCACAATCCTTGCACGCATTTGTCCAGCATGTGGGCCCCCCATCCTAGGTCTGAAGCGTCTGTTGTGATGGTCTGGCTTGGTTGACATCTGCGAAAGGGTAGGCCTGGGTTTGACTGGCATGCCTGAGCCCACCATAGGAACTCCTGTTTTAAGCATGGAATTAGTGGGATTTCTGTTTCTAGACTGTGTCTGTGTTGGGACCATAAATTCTTTAGGTACCACTGTAGTTTCCTCATATGTAGTCTGGCAAATGGGACCAAGATTATGCATGATGCCATGAAGCCCAAGGCCTGCAGAACTTTTCTTGCTGTTAACTTGTTCAGTTTTGTTAGTGCCAAGAAGTAAAGAGGAAGTTCTTTTTGTTTTTCTGTAGTCAGGAATGCCATTTGTTGTACTGTGTCCAATTCAGCCCAAGAACGTCCTTGTTTGGGATGGTATCAGCCTTGACTTTTGTAAATTGACTGTGTATCCCAGTCCTTGTAGCAAGTAAATGACCCTTTGTAAATCTGTTGTCAGCTTGCTTTTGTTGTCCCCTTGTAGCAGGCAGTCGTCCAGGTATGGGTAAATTTGAATTCCCTGTAGTCTGCAATGGGCGATTACTGATGCCAGGCATTTTGTGAATACTCTGGGCGCAGTAGATAAGCCAAAGGGCAATGCTGAGAATTGATAGTGCTCTGATCCTGCAAGAAATCTGAGGTATCTTCTGCAGATTGGTCGAATGGGGACATGCAGGTATGCCTCCTTGAGATCTAGAGTTACCAGCCAAGACTCCTTGCCCAGCATGGGAAGAAGTTGCTGTAGGGTCAGCAGTTTGAATTTTGGGACAATGATGTATGTATTTAAGGTGGACAGGTCGAGAATTGGTCTCCAACTTTTTCCCTTTCTTGGAACTAGGAATAGTCTGGAGTAGAACCCCTTTCCTTGTTCTGCTGTTGGCACTCTTTCCACAGCTCTCATGCTTGCTAACTCCATTATCTGGCGTAGAGCCTCTGTTTTTTGATTTGGAGGTAGATTTGGCATTCCTCTTTTGACTGGTAAAGTGTGGAAGTGAAACCGGTAACCTTGATCTATGGTTTGTAAAATCCACTTGTCTTTTGTTATGTAGTGCCAGTTCTTTGAAAATAAGGTTAACTTTCCGCCTAGAGGAGCTGCTATTTGTTCCCTGGTAGGCGGATTTAGGATTAAGTCACTGTGGTTGTGCTGATGTAGTGGCAGTGGCTGTGTCTGTGCCTCTGTTGTTACCTTGCCACTGTCGTCCTCTGTAGGCACCTCCTCTGGATTGGTTTCTGCCTCTGGAGCGTCTATTCCTGCCCCTTTGAAATTTTGTGGAGTCAGGAAAGGACCAATTTTGGCAGGCCAGTTCCTGCTAAACCTTGGGGTTGAACCTGCAAGAAATCTTTAACAGTTTGAACAGATTTTGCCTTTTCTTCCATTTTCTTCATAACCTGCTGGGCAGGTGTACCAAACAAACTTGTCTTGTCCATAGGAGCATCTAGCAACTTAGCTTTAACATGATCCGGTAAAGCTTGTTCTTTAGCCATGCATGCCTTCTTATCACTGTGCCTGTCATGGCTGATCTAAATGAAGCCTCCAGTGCATCATAGCCACATTTTAAGGAATGGTTGCTAACCTGTTGTATGTTATTTACCATCTCTAATACATATTTCTTATCAAGAGATTCATCAGTGGTTAGTTTTTTAGTTAACTGATCAAGCATAAACTCTTGGTATTGTATCATGTGAAACTGACAGTTTAAAGCTCTAGCTGAGAGAGTAGCTGAAGTGTAGACCTTTTTACCCCATCTGTCTAATGACCTTGCTTCCCTTTCAGAAGGAATAGGGTTTTTAGATGTGGTCGCGGCTACTGCCTTGGGACCCTGGGATATAGTTTCTGGGTCTGCAAGTGGGGCCTTGTAAAGGTGGTGATGAGTATCTGGCACCCTGTAAAATCTGTCTGGTTTGGCAGGGGCTGGGGGTAAAGAATCTGGAGCGGAGCAAACATCATTGAAAGCATCATCCACCACAGAGAGAACAGGAGGTATAGCTAAGGGCCTGTGCTGTGGGAGGTGCAGAAAGGTCCTAAGTCTTTTTCTGGAGTCTGAAAAAACCTGTTGCTGCCATTGGAACTGTTCTCGCATGGCATGCAAGGTTTCCCCAAAGGAGAATTCTTCTGGTGGGGAAGCAGCTGGAATGGATTCTTCAGCATCAGAATCTTCAAAATAGGAGAAGGGGGCCTCAGGCTGGTCAGTTATGTCTGATTCATCAGCAGAATCATCAGAAGACACTGGCTCAGGGGGCTCTGCCCTAGGTCTCTTCTCTGGGGGCTGAGAGGCCCTGTCTGGGTGAGATTGAGATCCTCTAATTAAAGAAATTAAATCTTCTGCCAAAGAAAGCATTTGAGAACTAGAAGAGGGCCTGGATGTGGGGGGTTTAACAGGCACTGTTTTAGAAGTCTTGGCTGCTTTAGCCCTGGCGAAGGCCTTAATGGACATGGCAGCTGGAGGCCTAGCAGCACCACGTGCTGGGGTAGAGACATCCAAGGGAATGGTGTCTGATAAGTCAACCACCGTAGTGGGTAAAATTTCTGAGGTCGATTCAAGAGTTGTAGCAGGGGCCTCAGTTGTAAGAATAGGGTCAGCTGTACTTTGATCAGTTTTCTCGGTTTCAGCCGAAACCGAGACACTCGCGGTTTGCTTTACCGTGGTTTCGGCCGAAACCGCAGACCGCGAGTGTCGGTCTTTATCTTTGCGGTTTTTGGGGGTAGTCGGAGGATCCGACGGCATAATGTACGCAAAATCAGAACTGAAAAACTGTTCTGCAAACTCCGACCGACGCCTAAGCGTTCGTCGGTTGAAAGAGGCACAGGCCGAACAGGCTGCTACGTCGTGGGCTGGGCCTAAACAAGGCAGACAGTAAGAGTGGAAATCTTTATGAGGTATTTGTTTCCCACAGGTTAAACAATTGTTAACTTTCTGACATCGGCTGAGGCAAGAAAGAGTCCCCAACGGGGTACTTAGCTTTAGAAGTCTTCGAAGTAGTATTCGGTAGAAGTAATCTCTGAATCCGACCGACCGGCACTTGCGAACAGCTTCTGCTTCGGGCGCCACGCGGCAAGAAAGACTGGGGAAAATGGCGTCGGCTGATGCTTTTATACCCGAAGACCAACAGAGATGACGTCGGGTGGAGTGCGACATCAGCCGAAGCCGGACCCGGACTTTGGAATCCGGCCGTCTGCAGGGCTGCCTGACGACAGGACAACCCACTTGTTATGACTGCAGATGCATCCATGAAGGACATCTAGCTACATGTGCAAACAAAAATAATCACAACCTCTGAACACACTGCACCACATACATTTCTCTCAGAACAGTGCAATTAACAGTGCAAAAATAAATAAAAATTGAATCTCCTTCCCAGCAACAGTGTGCAGTTCAGTCAATGTATTTAGTGGTAACTAATGCACTTTTTCTTAGGGCTAAAAGTTAAATGTCTACAGAAGTATGCAACCTTTTTTCACATCTGGGAAAGGAACATAAATAGCCTCCAACATGCACTTTAGAATAGATAATTAACTGTAGAATAGAGAATGCCTATGGGTTCTGTATTCGATTTGGGGCATCCGCTCATATCTGGAGGATTTAATATATTTTTTTTTTTTTTTAAAGTTTACATAATTGTATCCGTCTGGTCCAAGTTAAAAGGGGATGGATGGGAGGTTCTGACAATCTATTAAGTTTGAATGTTTTCACTGAACCAGAAGTTCTGAAAAAGTGACACAGGCTCAAATGGAGAAGACAAAAAAGCAACAATATAAGAGAGTTCAGCTTGCCGCACATTAGGTGAGTGCATGCACACTAAAAGCTGAAATGCACATTCAAAACACCTATGGCAAATGGCCTCACAGGTGTAGGCAGAAAGCAAACAGTAGTGAATTGTATCCAGAAATGTAGGGTACAAAAAGTAATGTTGCAGGACACATCTGGATAGAAATAATTATGCGACTGACAAAGGATTTCAAGGTGGACATTCAACAGATGTCAGAAAACAAAAAGGGGAGAAATACTTATGAGGGGTTGTAATAATGAGAGAAAAAAATGCAACTACAGACTTGTTAACAGGAAAGATGGGTTAAGCTGACATGTACTTATATTCCACCTAAACCACCACTGATAAACAGAGAAATAATCGGCTTTCGGTAAGGATTTAATAAGCGGGGACTGGAAACTAGTCTGCGATGGTTAGTTTGTATCAGGGGAGCCTAGAAGGGGAAATCTAATAGGCAACTAGTGAGTGGGTTAAAATGAAAATAGAATTTAAAAACAAGGTAGTAATAAAAGCGAATGCAGTAATAGGAATCGTTTAGCAAGGATGACAACAGTAAAAATACTGCAGAATAAAAGGAATCTGACAGAGGAGCAATTGCAGAATGGGCTAAAAGGGAAAATAAAAACATTTGTATTACTTGCATGAGTTTAGCATGGTTGCGGTTAAACAGCTACTTCATAAATCTCGAGTACAAAAAACTTACAATGGCTAATGCAACAGAAAGTATAAAAAGTGTATTTTTCCTGGCACCCACTACCAAATGTCCACACTAGGTCTTACAGCTACTCTCCTCTCCACCCACCCCCCCCCCACACTTACCCTGTCTTTTTGCTGAGGCCAGCCATGAATCATGAGGGTGTCTTGGGTGTGTGGCTCATCTGTCTCTCCCTGTGGGGGGGGGGGGTATGACCTGCCTACCCTCTTTCCCCACTAAACATACATTTTTATATTTGTCAGCAACTGCCCTCTTAGGGCCACTCCCCTAGTGACAGTGTACTAATAAAGCAGAACCCCTACCTGGACTGGGCACACCTGGGCAGTTAAATCGAAGCCTGGCCTGTCCCTAGTCAGGACTTTATCCCTCTACACCACCATAGCGACAGAAACTAGAAATGATAGTAACCAAACATAGGGAGTCTATGACAAGAAAAACAAAGATCCTAGAGACGCATTACAGCTTTTTTTGGAAATTTTTTAAAGTTGAGGAACAAAACAATCACGCCAAGGTTTGTGGAACAAGGCTCAACAATAACTAAATTATGAACAGGAGGTAAAAAAAATGGTGATGTACTAGGAAAAAAAAATGTCAAACAGGACAGTCTCCAGAAGAGGTACTTCTGTGGAAGTTGGGAGGGAAGACAGACCAGAGATGGAATGCTTAAGTGCATTCTAAAAAACGTAGGGAAGTACTAGCACCATGGAAGAAAGCTGCATTACCCAAAGAAGGCAAAAGGCCCTTTTATACACAGCTTCATGTAGGACTGATTATAAAATGTCTATACTAGCCAAAAGAATGGCAAAGATGTTGCCAAAACTGACAGATAAGGATCAATGTGGGTTTGTGGAGGACAGGCAAACATTTGCCAACATTACACTTAACCAGGATGATCCAGAAACAGAATGCAAGATGCCACCATCACAGACAGGTCGTGATGGAGAGAAAACGTTTGAAAAGCCAATGGTGATTTTACAAGTATGGCAATAGAAGCACCGAGTCATAGATCTGATCATATTATTCAAAGGATAGAAGTAGTAAGACTCAGAAAAAAGAATTAAAGGTAGGAGGGTTCCTCTCTACACCTTTGCTATTGTCTCCATTTTTTTCTGCCACTGGCAAAGAGCAGCAGACTCTCAAATTCAAGGACACAATTGAAACAGTCACACAAAGTAGTTAGCCTTATTTATAGGTATTGTTTTACACTTATTAAATCCAGAAAAGGACATTTTGTTGTTCATAGGTAGGTACTAGGCTATTGGCCCTAGGGCCTATATTACGCCTAGCCAAAAGGTAACCTGGCTTTCGCCACCCAAGAAAATTATTTTCCTGTGCCACTGTCGAGCAGAGCCACAGAAGTGATTCCCGAGGTTAATTGCCCATCTCCCATCCAATCAAGATTTTTCTTGAAGAGTGCTAATGAAGAGCTTTGTTCGATATAGATAGGTAGTTTGTTCCAGAGTATGGGAAGTCTCTGGGACAGGAATCTATCCCTCCTGAATCTTCTGTTTATTGTAGTGACAAGGTTTAGGTCCCTAGAGCGTGTAGCTCGGAGGGATTGGGATTTCTTTAAGTGGAGCATGTCCAAAAGCTCTGGGTTTGACATAGCTTTGTGTGTTAGGCAGAGATTGTCTCCGAGCAGGCGATATGCGACAGAGTAAAGCTGCAGTTTTTTGAGATGGTCTGCATAGGGCATCTGTTTGAGGCTTGTTGTGGAACATTTTGGGACAGTTCCAGGCATTTACTAGACATAAATAAAAGCTACAGAAGTAAGTTACAAACACAGATTGGTTCAGCAATACCCATATTTTTGGGACGCGATAAAGTATTTGCGTACAAGGATTAAAAAAATATATTGCTACGGCAGTTAAGAATATGCGGGAACAGACTAAACAGAACACAAACTGAAGTAGAAGCTCTATTATAAATATGTACAGTAAGATACAAGGGAAAAAAAAAGTGTTCCTTCAGATTTTAAATAAAAATACATCTAACTTGTACTTCCTTCATAGAACACAGCCTTTGGGCACTCCACCTAACATCGATATTGCAGGAGCGCTGCCACAAGGCCCTACACTTACAAGTTTACTGAGAATTTTGCCAGTGTTCAATGCAAGCATATTTATTACTAGGAACCATGCTGTGTAATAACTTTAATTAGTTCAATACATAACTGCTCTGTGAAACAGTCCATGCACTCTAAAGGACCTCTTACCAAGTTGGCCACTGTCCCCTTTTGCTTGACTAATAGATTTTCCTGAGACTAAGTGGCATATGCAGAAACAGAACAACCTGTTTTACTTGCATATCTTTCTTAATTGCTTAGTTCTGGCTAAAAACTGATTCTCTCAGTTATAAACTGACCTGAGGGTGGGAAACCCGCTATCCTCTGCTTCATTCCCCCATTATCTCTTACTCTTGTACTTCCTACATACACATTTCACTTGTGACTTGTTCCAAAACCCTTCCCAAATTATCTTACTACTTCTATTTCTTAATTCACTAACTCTACTTAATTTTAGCCCCCCCCAATACTGCTTTGTACCATATCCAGTTATAAATCACAATCCTTCCCAATACCCATCTATTCCACATTGTAGCCTTTTCTTTTCCAAATAAGCTCTCACTTTTCCTTATTTTGACTACATTATAATACTCTAGCCTTTAATACTTCACTATTCCTTACATTCCAAAGATGTATCAGGACAACCTAACTTTCTCCTTTATAGAAAATACTTTTCCTTACCCATTTTCTTCCAGCTTTCAGAATCCACCCTCAGGGTCTCCCACTGTCCTGCAACTTCTTGTTTCCTTCTTCGTTGTTACTTCACCACTACCAGACATCTACAAAATTAGAGATGCCTGTACTTAGTTATGCTACTTTTCAGCTTATTTTCTATTCTCCTCCTACTGTGCCACCTTTCATCATACCATGACCCAGTAATATATTGTAACACCGCACAAATTCTACCACAGCCACCTATCTATACGTCCTCTTTACACACTCCACACATTACACAAAACCTACTTAATATTGCTCCTCTCCTCTCCTTTACTCCAAATATAGGCTGATTAAGTGCAACAACAAGTATGCATAATTCCCCGATCTAATAAAATCCTTCTAAGAGATGCCCCCAATCCTGTCCCCACCGAACACAAAGATAGTGTTAATGTAACTCAACAGTTCATCGCCATCCCTGGTGATCTAATACAAGGAATAAAAACTGCTGAAATACACATGCCTAAATTACCCAACATATGCCGGATATTCTCACTGCAACTGAAACTTGGCTTAAACGACTCCAAAGTTACACCTCCTGGCTACAATACAATCCATAATGACCGCATAG